>NW_015164750.1:33025-67178 GCF_001447785.1 Gekko japonicus
GCTTCTAGCACCAATATTCAGAGATCTGCAGCCTCTGGATATGGAGGTTCATCATTGTCATCGTGGCTAGTAGCCACTGATGGAACTCATGTACAGAAATTTGTCTAATTTCCTTATGCTTGTGGCCATCACTTTGTTCTCTGGCAATGAATGCCGTAATTACTTTCTTTTCTTCATCCTGAATATAAGAAAAGATAAACATTTAATAACTCTTGGAGGTCAAACTAGCCTTTTTTATTTAACAGTCCCCTGACCCAGCAGTCTTGGACACAACCACTCTTGCAAATACCATGCTCTGTTTCCACCCCTGCATAGAACCCGCGGGTGCCAAGAATTTAGCCACAGCTAAAGTAATACTAGGCCCCTAAAAGCCGCACCAAAGTTGAGACACCGCGGCGGGATCCCATGGATCCCCTGAGCCGCGGCGCCTTTTCTCCCCGGCACGATCAGATGGGAAGGGGAGGCTGGGCGAACTGTGGGAAGGGGAGGCTGGCGAACTGCGCATGCTCACACATGCGCAGTTCGGCCAGGGGCCGGGGATGCGCCGGCGCAAGGACGCGCCGGCGATCCCACGGCCGGGCTTGGGGCGCACTTCTCGGACGAACCACCAAGGTAGATGGTTCTGTTTTGGTGCGGGGTTTTGGGTGGAAGGGGGGGATCAGGGACGCAAGCACCACGAATCCCAGATGTTGCTATGGGATCGTGCACGTTTGCTGCGTCCCCGTCCTGTCCCTCTACCGGCCCAAAACCTCTCGTGTCCCTCTACCGGCCCAAAACCCCTGGGATCAGTATCAGTGAGCAGGAAAGGCATGGAAACAAGGGGAATCTTGGAGACTGTCACCAGCTGTATCCACAGATGTCTCAAAGGGGCAGTTTGCACACAATCAAGGAAAATATGAGATCAAGTTTAAATTGCCCCAGACCCACATGTGCATAATCTATCTGATCACAGTACTCCCTGGAGTCTGCCCACCAAAACAGCAGAAGGGAAAGCATTTAGCCTAGCCAGGAGACCTCCGATATTTTGGGACAGTCAGTTGATAAAGATAAGAGGGAACAGTAAGAGAGGGCACAATACCAAAAAACAGCAAAAAGCATACTCTAAGAGCCCTGCCAAGAGTGCTTCCAGTGCTCTCTGTCTAAGGATAGCCCAGCAGCCTGTGGGCCAATAGACAGGAGGAACGAAGGCAACTGACCTAAAAAATGAATGTTTGGATTCAAGATTGGACCAGCAATGCAAAACGTAAAGATCTGACTGTAACAGAGACAGGGAATTATTAATATCTTTAGAAAACCAAATGAAAATGAAAAGCCAGCTTACAAGCTGGCTATTCCACTGATCCCAAGCCCGGTTCCAACGGGAGAACCACAGAGGCAACAAAACAAGGAACTCTCTTTAATTTTCAGAGGAGAAACCTCTAAAGGTTGATCAATAGGACTATCCATGCCAATAATCAAAACGGCACACCATATAAAAGCTGGGACAGTACTTTAGCCCTAAAGACTTGAATTGCTTCAGGAACATACTGATCCCCGACAGAGGGGGAGAAGTGACAAAAAGCCACTGAAAAGCTGGCTTCTGATAGCAGAACACAGTCTTTGTGCACTTTCCATGAGAGAGAAGCTTGAAAATAATACCTCGATATACAACAATACCTGATTATCCAACTTCCAGGAGCATTGCTTGGGCTGAGAGGACCTTGAAAAGACGATAACTTTAGATTTTTCACAATTTATCACCAAGCTCTCTCTCTCTTGCAATAGCTCGGAAATGTCTCTAACAATCTACCCAGATTGAATAGTGATCTAGATAGAGGGACAGCTTTGTCTACACAGAGTAATGATGTGATCTGGCCGGTAACTAGAACTGCAGCATGAAAATTCACCACTAAGGCCCCTGTAAAATCATTAATATAGACATTAAACAGAAGGGGAGCTAACAGACATCCCCTGGACAAAGGGATGTCATTTGTCAGTTGCCTCTCAAGGCCACAATGAACACAAGCAGTGAGATTATGATATAATAGCTGAATTAAGTACAGAAGTCTGTGATCGGTGGAAGACTCATAAAATTTGACCCGCAAACTCTCTCAAGGTATAGAACCAAATGCAGCCTTTAAGCCCATAAAGGCTACACAAACCACACCGTTTGTGCAGGACCTGGCTTTCCAGTTCCCTTTGCCCCTGTTAGGGACCCCCTATTGTATCCCCTCAGAGGTGGGAGACCTACTTTTTTGCCCTTTTCAGTTCTCCAGGGCTCAGCAAGACCCTCTTCTTAGTACCATAATCTGTCCAGGAGGAGATTGCGGCAGTGAAGCCGCTGCAGAGTAGGCAGTAATATTTATTTATTTATTTATTATTTGCATTTATATCTCACCCATCCCATGAGCAGGCTCAGGGCAGGTAACATCATTATAGTAAGTACAATTTCAGTTTAAAACACAGTAAAACATTATAACAATTAAAACAATGGGTACAGCTTGGAGCAGCGTCAGTTGGCTATAAAGTTCTGGCTCGATGGTGCAGTGAGTTGTCGGTGGTCAGTAAATAGACAGGTGACAGCAGCCTCAGGGAGGCCATATATGGGTGCCCGTTGCCTCAACCAAAGGCCTGGCGGAACAGCTCCGTCTTGCAGGCCCTGCAGAATTGAAGAAGATCCCACAGGGCCCTGGTCTCAATCGGGAGCATGTTCCACTGGGCTGGGGCCAAGACAGAGAAAGCCCTGGCCCTGGTTGAGGCAAGATGGGCATCCTATGTTTTCCTAAGGTGTAGGGATGGTGAGCTGAAAGTTAGGGATGGAAATGTCATTCTTTTCTGTGTCATAGGACACAGGGTTTAAAGACTTGGTTGTGTTTTTGAGGGATAGAAACGTGGAAAGCTATCTTTAGCTGACTCCTTGGGTGTTTTGGCATTGATTCTAATGTTGTGAATGTTTCAGCACACATTTGAGGTCATAGCTCAGCATGTCCTGGAACATCTAAAAAAAAAATCTTGTACCAAAAGGTAGTGATCCATGCTTGTGATAAATAAACATTCACAAAAACAAACCCTCTCAGTCTGTAGAAGTCAAACGTCTGGAGGCCTGAATGGACAACTGCCATAACGAAACTTTGAGCATCATCCCAAGAATGGGAGCAAGCCTGCAAAGAATACAGGGATGGGAATGGCAGATGTGGGAGTGAGCAGAAGCACATATGAATGAGTGAAATGAGTCAAAATAAGTATTTTGATACTAACTAACCCATGGACAGTTATATCCCGAAATTATATATTGCTCTAATTGTTCTTTCTTGGGGGTTAACCTTTTTTAGAAACCCGGTCTCTTTGGGTGCGTTAAAATAAAAACCCACCATAAAAGAAGAAAGGGTGACAGGTATCGCTTGCCAAAACCAACTGAGTTTCTCTCTATAAGTAGAAAATAAAATCACAGTTCCAGGCAGAGGATGAATCAAGTTTAGACATATGTAGCTGCTTTAAAGACCTCCTTGCTACAATTCTGTTCTGTATTTAGGCATGCAGGTTTGTCTCTGCTTTTTTATTTCCTCAATTAAGTTTATTTTTTTCCTGAGGCTTCCTGTTTATACAAAATCTAAATATGTTTAGTGTATGACTTGATGACACTGCGGGGTCTAAAAATGTTGCCTCTAACAGCATGCTGTGAATGAAGAGGATGCAGTTCCTGGGGAGAAATGACATAAATATCCTGTAGGTTTTACTCCAAAATAATACAAGCTTACAGAATGGAAATAAAGTTTACATAGTCAGAATATATGCTTTCCCCTTCCTTTTCCCAGTAGTCCAATTGCAATTATCTTTTCTTACATTATTGTGGTACCTGACACACAGATTTTCTGCATGCAAGTCATCTTGCATTTTTTTGCCATCTTCTGGGCATGGAACAGAGGTCACAGAGGGTATGTGGGGAGGTATTTGTGAATGTCCTGCATTGTGCAGCGGGTTGGACTAGATGACCGTGGAAGTCCCTTCCAACTCTATGATTCTATGATTTGCCTTGGCAGCAAATGGATTTGTTCTTTGTTGATCTCATAAAAAGTACAGCCCCTCACACCACCTTTCTACAATAGAGGAGGAATATGAAGTATATGGGGGGGGGTAACCTTGCAAAGTCCCTCTTCAGTACTCCCTCAGGAATTTACCGTAGCAGTTAGCTCATCTTTGGTTTCTACCAGCTCAAAACGTGGCCACCAACAGAAAATTGGCAGGATGAGTCTTGTTGTTTACATAATGTTTCCAACCCTCTATAAGCTTGGAAATGTTGACCTCAGGGAGTAGATTTTTGTGTTCTGGGTTCTCCTGGAAATCAAGATCGTAAATGTTTTGTTACAGCGTGTCTGCAAATCAAACTGTGGACTCAAATCCACCCCTGACCTGGATAGCCCAGGCTCCCCCGTCTTGTCAGCTTTCGGAAGCTAAACAGGGATGGGAGACCGCCAAGGAAGTCCAGGGTTGCTGTGCAGAGGCAGACAGTGGCAAACCACTCTGAAGTCTTTTGCCTTGAAAATCTTACGGAGTTGCCATAATTTGGCAGTGACTTGATGATGGCATTAAAAATGCCCTATAAACATATCAGGCTGTCTTATACTGAGGCAGACTCTTGCTCCCTCTCGCTCAGTATTGTCTGCTTGGACTGATGGTGACTTTAGGTTTGCAGGCAGAGAAAGGTCTTGCTGAACATCCTTGTGCTGAATCTGGGATGTTCTGCATCTACTCTGCCCTCTGACTCATAGCACTACCCTGCACCTTAAGCATTTTTGTTCAGGGGTAAATACCAATGTATGAAAACAGGTTGTTTCCATAGGTTTACGGGCCTGAGTCATTGAATTTCCTCCCCGCTAGCATTTCAGGCTTAATCTTCTTACCTATTCTGCTTTTTCCTTGGCAAATATTTGTTTAACTTCCCCCCCATAAAGAGGCACAAATACTCCAGCCAAGAATATTTGGGGGATGAAAAATTAACAGTCCAGTGTCTACACAGAGTTACTGCAGTCTAAGCCTCTTACAGTAGATGCAACAGCAGCTGCAGAGAAATTAATTGCCTCACAATTGAAACAGATGGAATAGCTAATAAATCATACTGGCTGTAACATGGTACAGGGATGATCTTGGATATAAATTGCATATAATGGGGTTTTTTTTTCTAATCGTGAAGGAAATAATCAAATAGTTTTGCTTCATTTGCATCTCAGCTTAGACGTTTTGTTGAGTTCTGTGTCTGAACTGATCGCTTAAGCGACTTGAAATGGGAAGGGTCTGTTCTGATTCCACTGCTATATATTCTGTCTCATCTTTTGCAGATGACAGAAGGGAGACAGTGCCAGGTTCAGCTGCTGGATGATAGGAAATTAGAGCTGCTGGTTCAGGTAAGACCTATAGTTCTTTCTGGTTTATCCATCAGCTGCGTTTTATTTACCCTTCCTCAGTGTGGTGTACAGGGTTTTCCTGTTCCCATTTTTTTATCCTCAAAACAACCCTGTATAGTAGGTTGGATTGGATGGTGATAAGCCAGCAGTCATCTAGCAAGCTTCATGGCAGAGGGGGGATTTGAATGTGGGTCCTAAACCGTACTGGCTGTCATAATATGCCCTTATGCCCTTCCCAGTCTATTTCTGTAGTATATTGCTGACTCAAAAAGTCTTTCAAAAGTGAAACTTTTTGAGCCAGTGATATATCACTGAAATAAATCAGGGAGGGCATAAGGCTATATTATGACAGCCAGTATGGTTTAGAACCCAGGTTCAAATCCCCACTCTGCCATGAAGCTTGCCAGTTGTGGAGATACTTGTACAAAATCCCAAGTGGGATGAATATCAGCTCAGCCCACAGAAGCAACATTCTGTACTTGGCCTCGGTTTCACATAGGCTTGCCAAGCCCCCGCTGAGGGCAGGGGAAACCCCGCTTTAAATACCCCTTCCCTGTTTTTTAAAAATTGCCCCCCCCGGGGGGGATGGCGGCCGGAAAGTGACGCTCTAGGATTTAAGTCCTCCAAGTCTCTATGGCTCTGAAAACCATAGAGACAAGGGCTAGAACGGCAGTTTCCACTTCTCTCTAGTGTGCGCCAGTGTGAGGTCTCATGGTGGGCATGGACATGTGGTGGTTTAGTTTTTGTCCTCGTGGCGTGGCCGGCGGTCTCTGAGCCTCACCGCCTGGCCTCGCTGCAGCGGTTCGTGAAGCCCCTCCCTTCCAGCCTAGTGTGATGGTAAGTATCAGGGACTGTAAGGTTTTGGGCTGCTGGGGGCGAGTGGTGGGCCCGGCCCTTGCCTTGCCTACTCAGTTGTGCTGCGCAGCCAGCTATTCCTGCATGCTCCATTGCTTCCCTGAGCCTCTCTGCTATTGCAGATGAGGCGCCCAGGGAAGCAGTGGTGGTGGTGGGGGGATGTTTAAATCCCTTTCTTTCCTTCCCCGAGATCAGGGAAGGAAAGAAAGGCATTGTAAACATGCTGCTTCCCTTTCTAAACTTTTCCAGCCACTCTGCGGCTGCGGGCAGCTAGAGAAGTACAGGAAGGGAAGCAGGCATGTTTGCCTGGCTGCCCTCAGTCTCCCCAGCCAGTGCGCTAAGGCGCGCAGCCTGGGAAGATCGAGGGTAGCTAGCCATTCCTGCGTGCCCCATTACTTCCCTGAGCCTCTCTGCTATTGCAGACAAGGCGCCCAGGAAAGCGCGCGGGGGGGGGGGGGAGAGGCTTTAAATCCCTTCCTTCTCCAAGATCAGGGGAGGAAAAAAAGGTATTGTAAACATGCTGCTTCCCTTTCTAAACTTTTCCAGCCCCTCCTGAGAGCCAATTTGGTGTAGTGGTTAAGTGTGCGGACTCTAATCTGGGAGAACCGGGTTTGATTCCCCACTCCTCCACCTGCACCTGCTGATGTGACCTTGGGTCAGTCACAAGCTCTGGCACAGCTGTCCTTGAAAAAGAGCAGTTTGTGTCAGAGTTCTCTCAGCCCCACCCACCTCACAGGGTGTCTGTTGTGGGGAGGGGAAGGGAAAGGAGTTTGTAAGCCTGGAAAGTGACATCACAGGAAGAGGTGGGGTTTTGGTGCAGTGTACTGGAAGTGGCATCATCGGAAGGGGGAGTGACATCACTTGCCATTTGACCTGGAAGTGACATCACAAAAGACCCCTGGCTCCACCCCAAAGTCCTCATATATTTCCAAATTTGGACTTGGCAACCCTAGTTTCACAGTGACTAATGTTTGAGTAAGAGACAGTGGACAAGGAGGAAAGTGCGTTAACTTTTATATAATCTGGGAGGAAATTCCACCCTGATTGCACCTTTTTGGCAGAAAGCACACTACAGTAGCTTTGCAACTTCATTTTTTAGGACATTGTCACCTGCATATTGATAAGCAATATCCTAAAAGTTCTGGCAATTACCACTTTTCTTTAAACAAAAAAGCACCCATGGTTGAGACCAACCACAGTCATCTACTCATTTTGTCTCTGTACTGTAGTACTGTTTGCTCCAGACAATATTAAAAGTACTAGAGGGTCCCATGAGTTTTTGCAATTGAAAACTGATCCATTGAAGTGTTTTAATTGTAAGTACATTGGCACAAATAACGGGCTTCACTGGAGAACATTTACCTCACCACAGACAGATGTGTGCTTGGGGTAGAAAAATAACTTCCAAACAATACCTACAGCATTAATGATTAGTGACAAAAGACGTTTTTCATCATAGTTTATGAAAAAAATATTAAAATATAAATAAAACATACACTGAACCTAGAAAAGAAAAAAAAGAAAAACATAGTTTATGACCGTTTATGCTGGTTTTCTAGAATCTTGGGTTCAAAAAACTTGGTTCCGTTGTTTCACATGCAAACTCAGAAACAACATTCTACCTCATGTGAAAGCTTGTATCTCGTCTTTGAGTGTTTGGGTATTGTGAAACACTCCTCTGCCAGGAGAATGGATTTGGTTGGTGACGGTTTACCATTCCCAGATACACTGGAGTTTGGCTTGTGGTAGGGAATACACCCCAAATACAGTTTGTGTGTGTTTTAGCACAGTTGACAAAGAAATATAGGCTGCTGCCACACACGCTAAATAATCCACTTTCAATCCACTTTCAGTGCACTTTCCAACTGGAGTTTTACTGTGTGAACTGGCAAAATCCACTTTGAAAGTGCACTGAAAGTGGATTGAAAGTGGATTACTTAGCGTGTGTGGCAGCAGCCATAGATACCTCTTTTGCATTGTCTTTAGTACTCACCATAGTGCTTGGGGTAATTTTAAGTCAATATTTGAAATCTTTTAAAAAGCAGTTCCCTCCTACTTTGTCTGCCTTCTGCACTGGCAGAAAAGGGAGAAGAGGCCTTTTCCACCCCTTTCTCTGTGTAGCCCTCTGTCCCACATGGAATTAGTCTTCAAAGATCCATTAATGCCAGGAATCAACCTTCCTGGAGTCAGAAAGGACTGCTTGAGGGAGGGGAAGTAAGGAAGAGATCTGAGGTACCCACTGATTTCTGAATTCACTTAACACAAACCTGGGCTGCGAGGGAGGGGGGATTTATATACATGAGGCTGAAAATGCAAATTATGTACTTGCTCGGGGAAGCATGGAGTTATTGGGATAAACTCAAAAACATAACACCCCACTGCAGCCACTACAACATCTTGCTCAGTCTATCATTTGTTCAGTGAAGGAAGGCTTAGACCCTCATATGATCAATATAATTCTTTTCAATAGCCTAAACTTTTGTCCCGGGAACTGCTGGATCTGGTGGCTTCACATTTCAACCTCAAAGAAAAGGAATATTTTGGTATAACATTCATAGATGATATGTAAGTATCTACTGATTCTCCCCCCCCCCCCATTGTTTTTAATTTACTGCAACAACAAAAAAAAGACTTGGTTACTGAAAAGTTATTTTCCAATGGTTTCAAAAATAATATAGTCTTAGATAATAATGAGATAGAATTACACAAGATGAAAATCCTTGTGAAAAGGTGAAAATCATTTCAATTTGCTGTACCTTTGTTTTGACTTTATCTCTTTAATTCTCCCAGCTGGCTAAGCAATTCTTGCAAACAATTCTACAAGGTGCTTTCATGCATGCTGAATAATATACTTTCAGCAATCATTTGCAAGTGGATTTTCCTGTTTCACACAGTAAAATCCAGTTGCAAAGTTCACTGAAAGTGCATTATTTAGTGTGTGTGGAAGTATTTCCCTCCTTCATTGGGCCCCTTGCTGAATCATGTGTTGAAACAGAATCCCGCTCTAACTGTGGCCTCCAGCTTAAGGGATACATCTGCTAAGACCTGTGTGATAAGCACAGGGTAATTATCAGAGACCCAAGTATTTGTATCTAACCTAGCCAGCCTTTCCTTCAATCTGCAGTACATTATTGGAACCATCTAGCAAACCCCAGCCGAGATGTGATCACATATTGTAGAGTAAAAATTCACCTACATGGTTACTCTTCTACATTCACATAGGTATAAAATGCACCCATTTTCAGGTGTAGCTTCCACAAGGGGAAAATCATGGTTTCCTCACATGAGCATGTTGCAAAAAGGAGAATATGGAATGGTGGCAGCATGGGATAAGCTCACTTCTTTTCTGCAACAAGTTGCACCCAAGTGAGTCCCCCTTCCCTGTAGGATTCCTCACACAGGTCTGGTCTCTCTCCATACACAAGCTGGGAAATCTGTGATTAGCTTGAGGGGGCCAGTTAGAAGCAGGGGAGTCATAGCTAGGGAAAGAGTTAAAACCCTTTTCTCCGCTTCCAGTCTTCTTCCAAAAGTTGCAGTTGTCAGGATTTTAGTAGACGGGATTTTGTTGTTTTGTTACATGGTTTTTGTTGCAATTTATGTTTTTACCACGACAGTGCTGAGTTTTTGTCCCGTGCTTTCTCAGTCAGAGGTTATCACTTATTTTATTCATTTACGTAATTTATACTTCACCTTTTTCACCACTGGAACCCAAAGTGGCTTGTGTTATTCTCCTCTCCTTCATTTCCTCCTTACAACAACTCTGTCAGGTAAATTAGGCTGAGTGTGTCTGATTGATCCAGGGTATCCCAGCAAGCTTCCAAAGCAAAGTTGGGATTAAAATTTAGATATCACAGATCCTGGTCTGGCACTCTAACAGCTATACCAGACTGGTTTTCTGTTATTATCTTTGTACAGCTTAGTTCTCTCTCTGAAGATTTCTGTGTTGTCATTGGTATATTTTTGGAAGAACTGTCCCACCTGGGGAAACTTTCCTGGAAAATGGAAGGTTGTTTTGTTTTGTTTTTTCATTCTTCTCCTGCTCCACAAATGGAAAATGCTTTCTGTTTATAAATTCCTATGGGTTCTGTTTACATGTTCTGTTTTTCATGCTGAACTCTCCCCCCCCCCCCCTTGAAGCATTTTCACTTGAGAGTCAGCACGGTGTAGCGGTTAAGAGTAGTGGACTCTAATCTGGAGAGCCGGGTTTGATTCCCCAGTCCTCCATATGAAGCCTACTGGGTGACCTTGGGCCAGTCACAGTTCTCTAAGAGCTCTCTCAGCCCCACCTACCTCATGGGGAAAGAAAGGGAAGGCGATTGTAAACCGCTTTGAGACTCCTTAGGGGATAGAAAAGTGGGGTACAAAAAACTACTCTTCTTCTTCTGACAGTGTTAACAAAATTATTTCTTGGGTTGTGGTGTCCCCCGATACAAAGCAGTCATTTTTGAAACTTTGGAGAAGTTTTAGAAGCACTTGACAATGTACGTGTTTGTTGGATAGTGTCTTGGAATATGAGTTTCCAGCCTCCAGAGGGCAGTCAAGCCTTTTCTCTTAGAACTTTCCTCCACAAGTTTGCTCTCATATTATCAGCAATTCACGACCTGGTTTCTTTCTCTCCTGTTAAATCCACAAGGCAAACTGTGCTTCTGGCAAGGACTTTGTGACACAAATTCTATTTAGTCAGTAACCTCCTAGTTAATAATGAATTGTCCTTCTGTCGAAATATTTTCTGTCTGGTAGGGCTTTTCCCTCTGCACAGGTGTTCTCAAATACTCCTCAAAATCCATTATAAAATAACCCTGTAAGAAAGGTCAGTAATGCTAACTTCACAATTGAAAGTTTTGTTTAGAAATACAAGAGTTGTTTGCTCCCACTGGATTTTATTGCACTAAGGAATTCATGCAAAAGAAAGGCATGGAGTGTTATTTTATGAAGCGTCTGTGCTGAACTCTCAGTTTACATTCACTTACCACAAAAAAAGTTTTCCTTATAAGGCTAACAAGCATCATACCACCATTTTGTCATCAAATGCAGCCAATATTCTTTGTCTTTGAACTTTTGGTTTGAATATTGTCTGAGGCTGGGTATGTCTCAAAATACTCACCTGCTTGCTTTACTTAGCACTCAAGAACCAGTTTTCTAATGGAAGCATTAGTTTATTTATACTGATTTTTCTCTCCAGTGGGTACCCAAACCAGTTTACAGCATCATTCTCTTCCATTTTATCCCCACAACAATAACGCTGTGAGGTAGGTTAGGGTGAGAAAGAGTGACTGCCTCAGACCGATTTCCCACAAGCAGCTGCGCCACCCTCACTCTTCCCTTTCCCCCTGATTGTATTAGTCAATTTCCCACTACTTGGTGCACGGCCACATTTTGACCTGCAGCATCTCCTGATTTCCCCCGCATCTTCTAGATCCTTGTTTTTTGAGATTGAGAAGATGCGGGGGAAATCAGGGGATGCTGCGGGTCAAAATGTGGCCACGCAGCAAGTAGTGGGAAATTGACGAATACAATCGGGGAAAGGGAATAGCGAGGGCAGTGCAGCTGCTTGTGGGAAATCGGTCTCAGTGTTACCCCAGTCACCCAGTGAGCTTCCGTGGCAAGAGTGAGGATTCGAATCTAGGTCTCCCATATCCTAGTCCAATCAGTGCTGGCTTTCTTTTCTATAATCCCTTGCTTCCAGCAGTTCTGCCATGGTGGGGCTGAGTCAGTTGTGTGTAGTTAAAGCATTTTTTAACAGGATACAGTTGTCAGGGCGAAAGCCTCAAGACACAGAGCCTGGTGTGACTGACAAGCTAACATGGGCAACCAGCTTTGCCTCTTTACCTTGAATGATAATGTGCAGGAAAGCTATTCTTTCTCAATCTATACCAAACCTGTTCTCTTCTCTGTATTTTTTTCACTATAGAGGTCAGACTATCTGGCTACAGTTAGATCACAGAGTTCTGGATCATGACTTGCCCAAGAAACCAGGCCCAGCTACGTTGTACTTTGCAGTTAGGTAAGTATTGACCACACACAGAATTACAATTCAGAATAAACTCGAGATACAAGATTTGAAAATGTAAGGAAGAAATTGGTATTGAATTTTTCCTAACTGAAGGTGGGGACATTGTTGCTGTTGCCATCAAGTCACAGCTGACTTATGGTGACCCAATAGGGTTTTCAAGGCAAGAGATGTTCAGAGGTGGTTCGCCGTGGCCTGCCTCCACATCATGACCCTGGTGTTCCTTGATGGTTTTCCTTCCAAATACTATCCAGGCCAAACCCTGCTTAGCTTCTGATGAGATGAGGCTAGCCTGTGCTATCCAAGTCTGGATTTTTTTTTTTAAAAAAAAAACACGGTTTGGGTAAAAAAACACAACCCTTTCCTCTGCATTTTTGAGTGATGGCCTATTATATGAGCAATGGCACATTATAAAAGTTGCCTCACACATCCCTATTACTTCTGAACTCACCATGCTATGTCATGTCTTAATTCTTTATTTAGCCCTTGGTCTGATTACTCATAATGCTAGATATAGCTCTGTGTGTACGTATGTATACATTGAAAAGGCAGATGACCAAAGCACACTGAGGAAAATTAGGTACTGCTATGCATCCCAGACCTAGATAGTCCAGGCTAGCCTGATCCTGTCAGATCTTAGAAGCTAAGCAGGGCCAGCCCTGGTCAGTATTTGGATGGGGACCTCCAAGGAATACCAGGGTCGTGACATGGAGGCAGGCAATGGCAAACCACCTCTGAATACCTTTTGCCTTGAATACCCTATGGGGTCATACAAGTTGGTTGCAACTTGGCAGCACTTTCCACTGTGGCACAGCAGTAGAGCCTCTGCTTGGCATCCAAAAAGTCCCAGGTTCAATCCCCAGCTTCTCCAGTTAAAGGAATCATGTCATAGATGATGTGAAAGACCTCTGCCCGAGACCCTGGAGAGCTGCTGCCAGGCTGATTAGACAGTACTGACCTTGTTGGACCAAGGGTCTGATTCAGTATAAGGCAGCTTCATGTGTGCTCATCACCATGCATCCCAGTGGCGCAACTCTATTAGTCTGTTGAGGCATGAACTAAAGAAAAACCTTGCGGCAGCATAAAGACGTACAGTGTTATTGTAGCATAGAAATATCACAGCCCAGGCCTTATCACCCCATGTTCATACTTTACTTTCCCCTACCTGTTGGCTGAGAAATCAGTTTACCAACCTGATGAAGGGGGCTAAAGCATAATCAGGTTGTTACACTGACTGCCAGTGGGTTTCTGTGCTCAAGTCAAGGTGCTAATGTCTAAAGCCGTTCACGACCTAGGACACCCATCTCCGCAAGACTGCCTCCACCCATATGTGCCTGCAAGGCAGCTGCCAAAATCAGACCAGGGTTTATTAGCTCTTAGCCCACTTAGGGCTATATGAACCATTGTTGCTTGGATCCTGCGGCGTCCTGTGCTGTGGAACAGGCCTCCTAAGGATGTGAGGAAGGCCCTGAGTGAAGTTTCAGAGGCTCTGTAAAGCAGAGCTCTTTCATCATGCATTCAGTAGCCCACGAGTCACAGTTGTGACTTACTTCTGTCTATATTTTCTATCCATGTGGTCTTGTATTTGTTTTATAATAATTTAAGCAGATGTGAGTACAGAAAAGCAGGATATCAATAAATAAATGACACAAAGCCCTATACCAATCACTATACATGTATGGAAACTTCCCCTACTTCCATGGGCTTGGATCCACTCGGATTGTATTCATTCTTTTCTTTAGTTTTTAGCATTTACCTTGAGGCACTAGATGGAAGCACCACAGCTGGCAGAGCAGACCTGAGATCCAAGCCCTTGAACTTTAGCTGACCTGAATAACTTATGAGTCATCAGACTGAGCACCAGCCAGATACCATGTCCCACCCGGAGCCCAAAAACTTCTAGGTTTTTTTTTTTTTTTTGCAGTTTTCCTGGGAATGGAGGAACTGGGGTGATGATTATGGGACCTTTGAACACCCAGCAGGCCCCCAAACATCAGTGGTGGGCTGAGTTTTTCCTTGATAGGTAACAAGTTGTGTAGGCCTGCAATAAAGCTGAATGCCAATGACAGCTCAGAATTTTTTTTGCTCCCTTCTAACAAACTATCTATAGCCATTGCTTGGATGCAGTCTGGAAGTTACCTACAGGTGAACCCAGTCCAAGCAGCCAAGAGTGAAATGCAGTGAGTTCACAAGCCATTAGAAAGGCTTTTCTGTAAAACGTGACATCCTTATTTTTTATACTGTCACCTTTAACATTCCACCAAATGAAACATTCTTTGGGAAAGCATGAGCTTGCAAAGGTGACACATTGGCATGGATTAGCCCAGCAGATTTGCGTTGCATGTGCCATGATGTAATTCAATATATTGTGTGGTTTGCATAAGTTAAGTAATGGAACTCTTTTTGGAACAGTGACAGGCAGAGACCACAAATGATGACAGCAGGAAATACACTGGTCACCCTGCTCATCATCCTTATCTGTTTGTGGTTTTGACTTTCGTCGCTCATTTGGTGGCGATAAGAGCGTACAGTGCATACTGTAGTATAGAAGAAAGAAGATAGGTTGTCTAGAAGAAGTAACCATTTAACAAAACAAGGTTGAGAAAGAGGGAAAGTAAATACGCATACAGGATATGATTAGAATTTCCAGTTTCAGTGGGTGACAATATTACCCTACTTTTGACAGCTGAAGCGTGTACATCTTGCCTTACCACCACAGTATATCATGTGGAAAGCTGGACCTTCCATGATTCCCCTTCTGCGAAACTATGAAAGGTGCTAGAATCCTATCCCATATTCAAACCAGCAAGCCTGGTGGGAAAAGAAGAGCTGAACTATCACAAATCTAATTTCTGTAAGCCCTTGAACCAAACCGAATATAATGTGCCTTGAAACTTATTAGAGAGGATTTTGCTATGTGCAATTTTTCCCCAATCACATTGTTGGCCCATGTAGCCAGCTCTGTCTCTTCTGATGGGTGGCAGCTCTTCAGTGCTTATGACAAAAATCTTTCCCTTCTTAGATCCTTTTAAAGAGTAAGGGATGGGGCTTTCTGCCTGGTTTACCAAGGAAATCAGACCTCTCCAATACTCCGTCCAAGACGCTGATCTTGATGTTTAACATCCTTCATGACCTGGGAGCTGTATACCTCAGAGAGCACCACCAATCCCCCTAAGAGCCCCCCTCCCCCTGCACCCCAAAGTTATCTCCAAAATATTACTCCTGGGAGACAGTAAACTCTTGGGAACAGTATGAGTGGGGAGTCAATGGTCTGCGTGTGGAGAGGGAAATCAGTGAATGTTTTCCTCCCTTCTGTTAATAGAAATTTTCATCTCAAGCGTATACAACCCAGAATATTTGGCTTTAAGCCCTTCTGAGATCATTGATTAAGCATTTCAAACTGTGACCCCGCCCTTGATAAAATTCTAGGCTGATTTCGCACAAGGAGCTGCGCCGCCATCACACCTCCCTTTGCCCCGTTTCCATTGGTCAATTCCCCACTTGAAACTGCGTGGCCGCATTTTGACCCGCAGCTTCGCCTGATATGCCCCGTGGTTTCGTGATCCTCAAGAAACAGGATCACGAAACCACGGGGCATATCAGGCGAAGCTGCGGGTCAAAATGCGGCCACGCAGTTTCAAGTGGGGAATTGACCAATGGAAACGGGGCAAAGGGAGGCGTGACGGTGGCGCGGCTCCTTGTGCGAAATCAGCCCTAGTGTAGAATTCAAATACTATCATATTTCTTTGCACCCTTCCTCCAAGAAACTTAGGACAGTATGCTGGGTTCTCCATTCCCCATTTTAACCTCATAAACATCCTGTGAGGCAGGTCAGTCTGAGAGAGAGTAACTGGCCCATGGTCACCAAGTGGGCTTCAGGGCAGAGTGGGGAATTTAAATCAAGATCTTCCAAATCCTATTATGAAAAGCTAACCACTGTACATCACTGGGAAAATTCGTACAGATCATATTACTGTAGTCTTGGCCCATCCACATTGGTTTCTAGTTTGTTTCCTGGCATAATTCAAAGCGCTGGTCTTGACTTTCAAAGCCCTATATGGTTTGGGACCAACATACCTGAAAGACCGCCTACTCCCTCATGGACCTGCCTTGACCACTACAGTCATCTTTGGAGGCCCTGCTTTGGGTACCCCTGCCTTCTGAGATTAGGTGGGTGGCAACACAGGAAAGGGCCTTTTTGGTCATGGTACCAAAGCTCTGGAACTCTCTCCCCTTGGAGGTTCATCTGTTCATCTTAGATTGCCGTCTTCCGCAAGCAGGTGAAGACTGTCTTGTTTTAACTTTGCTTTTTATTTGCTTTAATGATTTGATTGATTTTAATAGTTTAAAAATATGGTTATATCGTGTATTTTTAAAAATTGTTAGCCACCTCTGTAGCCCTTTGTAAGAGCAGGAATGTGGGATGTAAATTTTGTAAATAAATAAATATTCTGAAAACACATAATAACCATGCAGTTTTGATGACAGTATTCACGTGTATTTCCTGAAAGGTCCCTTTTGAGTTATATCTGGATAATCATAGTTATTCTGTCAGGCATCGTCTTTTCACAGTTCAGCCTAATCCCGTCAATCTGTTATGCGGTAACACAATCCTGCATTTGCTGATAGTTTATAGTGGGAACTAGTCTAAGAAGCCACTAGTCTCATTTCCTTCTTTCCTTTCAGATTTTACATTGAAAGTATTTCCTTTCTGAAAGACAAAACGACAGTACAGCTCTTCTTCTTGAATGCCAAGTCCTGTGTCCATAAGGTAATATGCTTGCTCTTTTTGTATAATGGTCTGCTACCTGGCCATACATATATATGCTTATTTCAGTCACTTGCCTTCACTTCTAAACATCACAAAGCATGTGTGGCAATAGATAGTGGACAAAGTTAAAAAAATTATACTTGCCTACGGTAGCAGTCAGTTCACGGATTTGTACACAATTAAAGGCCTCTATAGAACCTAACAGTGTGGTGGTCTGTGTCTGCTCAGTGCCTGAATGGGAGGCCTCCTAAGAGCATTACACCATGGTGAAAGAAAGTAGAATAGAAATACAATTGAAAATAAATGTTTCTTTCCAATTATGTCTCAAATAGTTGTTCATCTGCTACACCAGGGGCCCCTAAACTTTTTGAGTCTGTGGGCACCTTTGGTATTCTGACACAGTGTGGTAGGCAGAGCCACAAAAATGGCCACTGCAGGAGGTGCAGCCAGTCACAAAATGGCTGCCGCAGCTTCCCTTCAGTCACACAGTGAAGACCTTTGTGCTGTGGTGGCACCTGCTGCCAAAGCAACAATTTAAAAAAAAATCTGCACAGCCAATCAAATTTCCAGTGGCTACTCAGAAGCCTTGCTGGGCAGAATCCTCACCTGGTCCTGCCCACTTTCTAAAAAGACTTGGTGGGCACCAGGAAAGATGTCGGCAGGCACCATGGCACCCACAGGCACCATGCTGGGAATCCCTGTATCACACTAATCTTGTATGACTATATAATCCGGGTTTGCCATCAAGAAAAATGCCATTCATAAATTTCTGCCTGAAACACCATGATCTTCAGAGAACACAGAAATGAGACAACCCACAATGATGTCTTTGGGTATTCCCATCCATTGTTCCATGATCACACTAAATGGGGGCATAGAAGCATTATACAAAAAAGGTATTCTCTCTTTTGGCTGAGAACAGTCTAGAATGCTGTGCATCATAGGGTGATTGTGAGGGGCAAAGTGGTGGAAGGGCGGGATAAAATATATATTAAAGAAATAGCTGAAGCTTCCCCAGCTTGCTCACATTTTAGTGCTGCACAATCCTACCAGTAAATGGAAACTAAATCACTACAAGCCTTGCAGTTCAGCATAGTCCCTTTAAAAAAGTGTTATTTCATACGTTTCCCATCCTCCAGACCTTTCATTTCTTCTAGTACTACCCGTGGTAACATAATCCTAGTATACCCTGACATACGTGGTCAAAATTTTCGATGCAGCAATTCATCCTGTTACCAACATATTTGAAACTTTAAGTGTTGTTTGTGACTGAAGTAACAGAAGTGCTTCACGGTTTCTGCAAATGAGAAGTACCTAAATCTATGAGTTTCAATCCTGCAGAGCATATATTGGCAGAAGGAACGCAACTTTCCTGCTCCCTCCTCTGGCTGCAGCCCAAAATGCCATCTGATGTGCTGTTCCTGGGGGGACAAGGGAACCCAAGTATCAGCATTTTGGGGGTCCTTTGCACTGCAGCCGAGGAGGAGGCAAGAAAAAAATGCCCTCCATGAGTGAAAATCATTTTGCTCATGGAACCATGCCTCTGGATCCAAGTCATGATCTGCCATAGACTGGGAAGAACAAGTATTTAAAAAGACAATATGGCCTAAGGACAACACATACTTTCTGTTAATTAAATACTGATTAAAATATATTTGCATTATGAAGATAGTATCCTGCCATTACTAATATTCTCTAACCCTTGAAGTACTGCTTGTATGTTTTTAAATGGTATGCTATATGGATTGGCTCCACTGTAGGGCTTGAATAGTTGTAAATGAAATGTAAGATGTAAAAAGACAGTATATAAGATGTGTGAGGACTACCATAAAAGAACTATCATGAAAGCCATTGTCTATTGAGCAAAGAATTAATGTCACATAACATAAGGAAGAGTAGCTGTTATTCTCTTTTTCTGATCTCACAGAGGTTGGGGGAAGAATGAGGAAAAGCAGCAACAGCTGGACAAGGCAGGGCAAGGTATGAATGCAGGTACAGGTGTACATCTGTTAAAAGAAGAGGCATAGGTCTATAAAAAGTAGAAACAGGTAAATTCCATTGTTGCCTGTTCTGGCAATGTAAGGAAATCCGGCAGGTATGTTAAAAAGGATGTTCCTGACAATACAGCTAGTGGGTTATTTGATTTAGCAGATCAATATCTCTGTCACTAGGGAAATGAAGCTGCTTCCTGTTGGCTAAATACCCATATTTCCCTTCTGTGGCACAGAGAAAAGAGAACTGATGCCTGCTTCTTTAGGCCTAAGGATCAGGTTGTAGGGTAATAAGCAGAAATTGGGCATCCATGCGAATCTGATTTAGAAGACACAAAGGAGGGAGTGTTTCAAGTAGGGATGGGCAAAAACCAAACCACAAAGCAAAATTAATGATGAATTTTGCCCTGTTCATGGTTCACAAACAGAAATTCATAATGGGTTCACCATCACAAACTTTCACAAACTTTTATAGCAGTTTGTGTGGTTCGTGGTGGTTTGTGCAAATGTTCCCCACCGCTCCCCACTGTACAGCTGTTTTTCATGCTGTTTTGCAGTCCCTTTAAACTTTAAAGGGACTGCACAAGATAGCCCAAAACAGCTGAGCGGTGGGGAGCAAGCTGCTCCCCACTGCTCAGCTGTTTTTCAGGCCTTCTGCAAAGCGTGCTTAAAGGGAATGTGGTCCCTTTCAATGGGGTTTGCAGGGCCATGCACCAGTTTGGTTCATGAACGAGCCTCCCGGTTTGGTTTGTGGTTCAGCCACAAACCATGAATCAAACAGCATTTTCCAAGTTCATGCCCATCCCTAGTTTCAAGCCTTTGATTTCCCTTCCAGAGTGCACAGCTGACAGGAATACCACTGAGTGGTGCACTGGCTGCCTGTTTGGGCTTCCTTTGAGTTGGCATTAAGGGAAAATGTATTTGCCTGTTGAGGGGACACCCTGTATGCTACAATGCAGAAATGGAAACATGGCCCTTTATTGGAGTATTTATTTATGTAGAAGTTTTCTATGCCACCTCTCCAGAAAGCCTGCTTGAGGCAGCTTACAAAGTAAACTGTAACAAAATTTCAAAACTCTAAATATCTTGCTCCTAATTTATAGCTCTGTGACGAAATGGCTGCCAGGCCTTAAAATGGATGCCAGCCTGGGAGTTCCTTACGTGGGGGGGGGGTACTCCATAGGGAACAATGGAGCTGCCATACCTCCCTGCCTACAGTTCCCAGCAGCCTTGAGGGGAAAGAGCGGGAAAAGTTTGACACACCACAAGGGCGGAACCAGGGAGATAAAGGCTTTGGCCCTTGAGGAGAGTCTTTAGTCTCCGCCTAGTCTCAGCCCGGTCTTCAGCATGGATGGCAGGTTCAAGTGAGAGTACAGGTGGGACTCCTGTTATCAGATACTCTGTGCGCAATCCAGGCCACTATAGATCGTGGTGGAGAGCCAGGAGGGTAGCAGTACAGGTGGCCAGTCCTGAGGAGGAGGGCTAGAGTTTCTCTCCACAACAGGAGGGGGAAAAGCAAATCCTGGCCTGAGACCACAACCCACTACAGGGGTAGAGAGGGTGTGTGGGTAGGGACAGAGGAATCGCGTTTTTATCCTGTTTATTTTCTGTGCCCCGGTTGTGTTGGTGCCTGTGTTTATTTTCATGCCTAACCTGTATATAGTTAAATAAATCTTCCTTTTTGAGTTTAAAAAGCCTAGTGTGCCTTAACCACATAGTCCTCCCCGCTTTGCACATTACCAGGGGCAAAGAGAGGCCAGGGAACACAAATGGTCCCAAATCAGAGGGGTTGCCAACTCTCCAGGGGGAGCCCACAGATCAAGGTACCTATTTCCCAAGGTGGGGAAATCAGCCAGAGGGGTCTCACGGTCTCTCTAGGAAGGCAGTGTCAATTCAGTGAGTGGTGGCAGCATGTAACAGAGAGAAATAGCCCCACCAGGCAGGGTGGGAAGGCCAAAACAGGGGCTTACGAGCCACAGAATGGCTGCTCAGCCTCCCAGGGCTGAGGGCGGGTCCCCGTTTTGCCACAAGCTCTATAGGATCCCTAGTGTGCAACAGGATTGATGCACAAGAAACCTCTTAACCACTAGCACTATATGGTAAAGGCTGCCCGTATACATGAGCTGCTGGATACAAAGGGTTACATTCTCTAGTTTCTGTTGACACACACACACCAGTCTTTTCCCTGAATTGCTTGGCCTGTACTCCTGTCCACCGTGAAAACTTCTGGGAGCCTTCATCCATTTGGAAAGATGCACAGAGATTCACGATTAACACATTTTACTCCCTGCCAAAGGGAAATGAGCCAGTCTGCCACAGGAGAGTGCTGTTTTGGGGCTCAAGAACATATGCTTCAAATGGCAAACCACCAGACCAAGCAGACAACGAGTTGACTGCAAGTATTGCTTGCACCATTTTTAGCCTTTATTTTGCTCTAGGGATACAGTTGCTCTCACCAGCATGAAATCTTTTCTCAGAATGTTACAAATTACACATAATGCATTTAAAATAGACAGCAGATGAAAGGGCTTTTTAGTGAAGAAGCACTGTAGAGGAGACCTGCAATGTGGGAACAAATGTAAGGGTGTAGAGATGATGGACTGAAAAGGGTGTAACTCTGCTAAGCGTTGCACTGCCAATCCAACACTTTATGAAGTTTACCATAATATGTGTTGGAGGTAAATACTGAGTAGGATGCGTAGTTTTTTGGGGGGGGGCAAGGAAAAGATTAAGCACCCCTTTCTGCTTGACTACTACAAAATCGAGCATAATATTTGGTTAGCCTTTTAAACTGTAAGAATGTTTGCATCATGTTTAGGAATTTCTTCACTCTGGGGAAGTTGAGGGAAACAAAAGCTTTCTCTTTCAACAAAAGCGTAATGGCACTTTGTCAGAATCTCAGGAACCACTGAGATAATTTCAGTAAGAAAACGTTTCAGTTAACTGTCTTTTCTTCTTCATGTAAGCATCTTGATTCTCATAAGCATAGTTTCTGGGAGTGTTTGAGCTGTTTAACCAGGCATAAAGGTTTCTAATGAAACAGTATACAAAAATCTTTCTGCATTAGTCATGTGTGTAAATCTAGAACAAGGTAGGTATGAAAGTGCTGTTGGATTACCCAAACAGCTGGGTGTAGCAGTCCTTGTGGGTGTGCAAATGAATGTGTACATATTTATATATGCAGAAGGAAAGAGAAAATGCTCAAAATATAAACACTGCTGCTGTCACCTAGCCCAGTTTTATGACACTTAAATTATTGCTGCTGTTCACATAACACATTTTGAGTTAGACTGGCTAATGAATGACAGTGATGCGCAGATGTGGAATTATATAGGTTGCGCTTCGTCAGCAATTTATTTAAAGACTCCAAGGGTGTTGTGAGCAGTTTTGAGTGAGAATGGCTTTTTTTTTTCTTCGTTTGCTAGGTGTGTTTTTTAATTGGTATCAGGGTAGAGGGTGTCAGGTGATGGTTTCTTGCTGAGCCTGCCTGTCAGCTCAAGAGAAAAATAGCTGTCCCTAGAACTCAGAAGCCATGAGAAGACAAGTTAGTGGTTTAGAGAAGCAACCGAGCATCCAGTAAAGATAATGGGTAGTAGATTCGAATTAGACAAAAGGAAGGAGTTCTTCACTTATAGAGTAATTAACTTCTGAAACCCACTGTCACAGGATGTGGTATGACGGTCACTAGTTTCACTGGTTTTAAAAGGGGATTATAATAATTCGGGGATGAGGAATCCATCAGTGGATACTAGCCACAATAACTAAACAGAAGCTCCATGTTCAGAGGCAGTAAGCCTTGAAAACACTATGGGGTCTCCATATGTCAGTTGTGATTTGACAGTAGAATTTATATACCAGAAGAGACAGTCATTCAGATATATGGATGCCAGGTCATGAAATGCTTTAAAGGTTAAACCTCAGCACCTGGAATTGGATCTAGGAAAATATTGGCAAAATGTGTTGTCTGTGACCAGGACTGGCAATAAATGGGTTGCTTCATTCTGCACCTGCTGACCTTTCCATGTAATTTTCAAGGGCAGTCCCTCATAGAATGTATAATAGAGCATCAAGAAGCAAGCTTCCGTGCTATATACAGCTTATACACCCTCATTGCTACCAAACTTCCAATGGGAAAGCTGGGTCAAGCAAAACTCTAAAGCTTTTCAGGGAATTTTTCGAGGACAGCTGTAGTCTATTTTCAAAACTCTCTTTGAGACAGCAGCCTCACCGAGTGGCATCACCTCTGTCCTATCTGGATTCAGCTTCATTTGTTCTCTTCCAACCATTTGACCATGGCATTCAGGAACTGACTCAGAACAGAGAACATAAACATCTGGGGGCTTGTTCAGTGTAGTGTATGGCTGAATCCAGTATGCTTATGAAACCCAACTCCAAAGCTCCAGACAATCTCATCAAGGTTCCCATCAACAGAGATGTTGAATGGCATAGGTGAAAGTGGTGCTTCTCATGCGAAAACCCCATTATGCCATCTCCACATTGCCTCTAGCAATTTTTTGAATTTGGTCCAACAAAAACTATTTTAACCACTTCAACACTGTTCCCTGAATCCTGTAATCCATCTCCAGCCACCTCAACAGCATGGCATGATCCCCTGTGTAAAAAGCAGCAGATTATCTAGATGTAAATGGATATCATCCACTAGCATTACCAAAGCTGAATGTGTCCTGAAACCAGGCCTGCAAAGAGTCAAGGGAAGATGTGTTACTCAGATAACCCTGGAATTGCTCTGCACTGTCTCCTTGATAATCTTAAGGGTTAGAGGCCTACAGTTAGCCAGTATGATCTTCACCAGGGAAGGCTTTTTTGCAAGTGGTCCAGTTTGTCTCTTTAAGAGGGTTAAGGAAAGCCCTCTCTGTCAAAGTGTTCATGAGGCTTGTTTGTCACCTCGAGCCAGTTCCCCAGCAAGGTGGGATACAAATTGAAAATGATAAATAAATAAATTAAATAAATAAATAAATAAATGATTTTTAGGACTAGAGACCTTAACGCCTCCTTATAGGATTTTACCAACCAGGAGGGTAATGGATCTGAACTACAGGTGGTGGATTTTACAGTCCCTTAGGATTCTGTCAACATCATTGATAGAGCTCAAATAGGAAGGATTCATGAAACTGCAACTAGACGGAGTTAGAGACACTCCTAGTGCCGCCTTAATTAATGCCTTTAAATGCGATAAGAGAAACTAATCACTAATAAACTTATGGCTTGCTTGAACTGTGAAACAGAAAGACTTGTATCCTATCAGAGATCTTGTACAACTCCCCAGAGCCTATGTGGGCTGGGAATGTGGTAGCCCAAAAGGAAAGATGCTCAGATAGAGGGGTGTGGTACAGAAACCTGGATAGATCGATAGCAGTTGTTTAGAACATCTCAATCATTCTGGCAGACTTTTTATATCTCAGGTGTTCTAAACAACTTTTTAATGTTCAGCTGTTGAAGGAAGGAATGCACACCAGGTCCCTACTTTGAGAGAACATTTAAACATGTGAAAAAAGGTAGCCATTTCACTTAAATGGTTCTCTGAATAGGGGCCAAGATGGATAACTTATGTGAAGTTCAGTAGGACAACACCAAAGGAATGTCTTATATGCTTGGCTACAATCATTGATAGAGCTCAAATAGGAAGGATTCAGGAAACTGCGACTAGACGGAGTTAGAGATACTCCTAGTGCCACCTTAATTAAACCTTTAAATGTGATAAGAGCATTTCTGTTGCACTTGTGCCACGTTCCTTGCTACGGGACAACTTCTGTATATAGCTTATTCTGTCCTGTCTGCACATTGTGTGTTTTGTGTCCTAATATACTGTTCCTTTTCTATCTATCCATCTGTTAGATTTCTGTTTCACTCTTCCTCCAAGGAACGCCCAGTGTCACATGTCCCTCCCACCATTTTGTCATTGGCTAAGGAACAAAGGAACAATTTATTCAAGGGAGTTTCATGTTGAAGTCTAGTTTTTAAGCCAGGTGTTCCTGATCCTAGTTCAGAACTGTGACTACTGTACCATGCTGGCTGTACCACATTATGCAGTGTACTTTGTAAACCGTGCACATCAAGAAATTGTATGGAATTTTTAAAAACCCACTATATTTGCACACTAACGCAGGACTACAAAAGGGCCTTAAGAAAAGGCTTTGGAGAGAACTTTGAAATAATTAACCATGGAGGGGGGACAGAACTGAAGATCATTCTCTACAGCTACAGGTGATACTGGGGAAACGGAAGTGGATGTGCATAGATTTTATTTTATAAATTAAAGATGTGATATAGGGCAACAAGACTGTGGCTGCGGGGTGGAAGGATTCAAAAGCATATTCAGAACATTATGGAAAATCATGATATTCCTTCCTGGGTACCTTATCTTGTGAGATACTGATCTTCATTTCTCACCCCACCCCTGCCATTTGCAGTGCAGTTCTAAGAATGCTTTCCTGGAAGTAAGCTCCGTTGAACAGACCATCCTAGGACCGTCCTCTTGGTCTACTGGTTTTCATTGACAAGGGTCTTCTGCATGGTGGCAGAGATTATAATAGATCTCCATCCCAGTAATGATGAGGTACCACATATTGAGCTTGCGGGCTAAAATATATATATTATATTTTTGTAAAAGTTTTCAGACTAAAGTTGCCCCAAAAATGATTTACAGGAATTAAATTGCATTTAAAATTCAAATTACATTTAAAATTCAGTAGAAATGAAATTTAAAATTCAGTAGAAATATCTATTGGGAGAGGGGTTCTCAGCTGGAGTTTTCCCGGGCACAGTAGAAGAGAAGCCATCCTTCTTCCTGTCTTCCTTCTGATGGCCTCATTGGTGGAAGAGGAAAGGAGGGAGCTCTCAACTGGAGTTCAATCCAGGCACAATCCAGAGATCCTGGCTGCTTCCTGTCTTCCCTCTCATGGCCTCATTGAAGTGGGGAGGAGGGAGCTCTTAACTAGAGCTGGAGCCAGGCCTGATGGAAGGGTTCCTGACTACTTCTTGTTTTCCTTCTGGTGACACCATAGATGGCAGCTCTCAGCTGGAGTTGGATCCAGGATCCTGACTGGTTTTTGTCTTCCCTCTTGAGAATTAAAATGGAGCCTGGTATAGAGAGCAGAACTGAGTTCTATTTATGCAGGAATTCTAGGGTTGCTCACTCTGGGTTGGGAAATTACTGGAGAGGAGTGCAGCCTGGGGAGGGGAGCAACCTCAGAGAGATATAATGCCATAGAGTCCACCCTCAAAAGCAACCATTTTCTCCTGTTGAATTGATCTCTGTAATCTGGAGATTAAACATAATCTCAGGTGATCTCCAGGCCCTTCCTGGAGGTTGGCAACTGTAAGACATTGTGTAATAGTGCAGTAGAACAGGATGCCTAATTCAGGTTGGAGCTCCCCCATGGAGTACATTGCCTCAATTAATCCAAGCTGCTGAAAGTCCCTTAACAGGTCCGGATGCTTGTGCTGTAACTAAGACATCAACTACTGTACTAGTTGACCTATTTGCTCCATAGCTGTCCAGAAACTCCCTTGCTCCAGGCTAAGTACACCATTGCATACCAAAGTCGGCAGAGGAGCAAATGACTTAATAACACCCTGTTGAAAGTAACTACTCTCCTCTTCCCTCTTTTCCCTTCTTCCTCTGAGCTCCATTCAGCTGTCTGCTGTTTTTTTCTGTCCATCTTGTACGTCTCAAAGTCCCTAATGGGATTTAGAAGTTTATGCCTTCTTGGCCATGTTTATTTTTACACACCCTGGTCCCTTGGCCACAGGCTTTTATGAGAGAAGGGATGTCATCTTTTCAGTGCCATGTCTTTCAACATTGGGCGGGCTCTTAACAATATGCATTGCACAAGGCCTTTCCAATTGAAACCACCACTTCACACACCTATAGGGGAAAAAACCTGCCTGCACAGTTTAATTTTGTGTTTGTTTTATTCTCCACCTGACTTGTTTTATTCTAGGCTGTGGTCATAAGGAGACCATAAGTAGCACTGTGCACACAAACTCCCCTTAAAGCAAACGGAACACTTCCACTGAACACTTGTCACTAAACTTGTGTTTGTTCTTGCAGAGATTAGCACCATAGAGAAAAAAGGAGGAAAAAAACCACTGACTGTTGTATTGGATTTGGAAAATGATATTTGTTCAAGTGCAGTTGCCTTGTCACCTTGGTCATTTAATGCCCTCTCCTGTAGCTATAGAACAGAGTTTGAGACACAATGTGTTTCATTGTGTCTGACAAAGTGGGCATGCACACAAAACCTTATACTTTGAATAAAACTTTGTTGGTCTTAAAGGTGCCACCGGACTCAAACTTTGTTCTGCTGCTTCAAACCAACATGGCTACCCCACCTGAATTTTCCTGTAGCTACAGTTTGGTACATCTCTTGGGGTTGTCGGGAGCTACCAGGTTGGCACGTATCTCATGATGTTGCTTCTTGTTGGGTCCTTGGTCTTTGCTTATGATGTCCTGTGGGCAGGATTCTGTCGTGGATGCTGCTTGGTGGTGGTGGTGGGTTAAGGTAGGGTCAGTGGACCTTCTGGCTTCCGCCCTGTGATTCTTACTGAAAAGGACTTTAACTAATCTATTGCCTTGCACATTGGTGCCTGATTCCCTGAACTCAGGCTGGTGGATTTGCTCATGCTGATGACATTTTGTAGCACATAAACCCAAATTTCCTATCACCCAGTTTACTTTCCCAGGATACTCAATCCTCCATCAACATCAAACTGGGGGCCAGTGGGGCCAGTTGGTAATCCTCATCCAAGACTGTTTTCACTTTCAGGGGATCCCTGTGCCTTGAATATGCTTGCCTGTCTTGGGGTGTTGGGGAGTGGGTGGGAGTCCTGCTGGTGTATCATTCACCCAGCTCACCAGTGGATTCCTTTCTGAGGCTATCAGAGGCAGTAGCTGAATGGACACTGAGTTTCCCTAGACTGTTGGGGGACTTTAATGTCCATGCAGAGTCATCTTCCCTGGACCCTTTTCAATTGGGCTTGAGGCCTGGCTTTGGGACCAAGACAGCACTGGTTGCTTTGGTTGACTATCTCACTTTGCATCTGGATAAAGGCACGCAGGCCCTGTTGACCTTTCTGGAACTATCAGTGGCCTTCGATCCAGTTGAACATTTTTGTCCTGATTGACCGCCTTGCCGCTTTTTGGGTAAGGGGCACTGCCCTTAGTTGGTTCTCCTCATTCCTCCAGGGACATTCTCAGAGGGTTGCTACTGGAGAGAAGAGGTAAGAACATACATAAAAGACACCAATGTTGGATCAGGCCAAAGGCCCATCCAGTCCAACACTCTGTCACACAGTGGCCAAAAATACCAGGTGCCATTAGAAGCCCTCCCACTGTTGACCCCCCCCCAGCACCAAGAAGACAGGGCATCACTTGCCCCAGAGTCTATATCGATACCTTGTGGCTAATAGCAACTGATGGACCTCTGCTCCATATGCTTATCTAATTCCCTTTTGAAGCCGTCCATGCTTGTAGCTGCGACCACTTCCTGTGGCAGTGAATTCCATGTGTTAATCACTCTTTGGGTGAAGAAGTACTTCCTTTTATCCATTCTAACCCGACCGCTCAGCAATTTCATGGAGTGCCCACGAGTTCTTGTATTGTGAGAAAGGGAGAAAAGTTCTGTGCACTTGGATTCTCTTTTGCACTTGGAAATGAGTTAAGGTTGCTGGAAAAAGCAAACTCCTGAAGCAGGCCTCCTGAGCATTTACAATGTCTGGAAACCTGCCAGTGTGCAGAAAACCCAAAACAAAACAAAACCCAAAAGCACACAAACAGCTCTTTGCAAGTCTTACAAGAAACATTGCTCAATTCCCCACTCTCTTGTCTGGAGCAGAGGCGTACTCTCTCACTGAAGAATGTTCTGTTGCTGTCTGTGACTAGTTAAATATACATTGTAGCAGACTAGATTGATTATTTCAGTTCCTAAAGATAGAGCTCCTACAAGCCCAGAGAGGAGGAGGGGGTGGATTAATATTAGATGAAAACCTGAAAATCCAGCATATGGAGATGTTTTCATGAATGCCAGAATGCTATATATACAGTTGTCTGTAAAAAGTTAGTGCTGTGCTACTTCAAGTTCATAAAACATGTGGCAGCAACTACAAATGATTAAAACTTAATTCACATTTTCCAGCTAAGGATGAGAGGTACATAACATAACCTATATCTCCAGTCTGTTCCTGGATATCAGATGGCAGCGGATCTCTCACTATCTGCCCGCTCTCTCCACTGCCACTTGACAGGCTGGTAGGAGGAAATGGGTGGGGAAAGCGTTATTGTGCCAACAGTGCAATGTCACTTCAGGTGCAAACCTGGAAGTGATGTCACCGTGGTGGTGTGGCGCTCTAGGATTCACCTGAAGCATGTAAGATCCAGGTGATACTGGAACTCCTCCTAATGAGATTGTTCCGTGGCCCAACTCTGTCTTATGTATGGCAGTGGGCATGCGTGAGTAATTTACCCGTGTATCCAGAGGGCAGATTCAGAACGGACTCTCCTATTTCCCAGGAAGTAAGACAACACACTAAGGTTTAATGAATAAATGTTGTCTTTACTAAATATTTCTCAAGCACACGAAAAACAGATGCGTTCACCCATACACACAGTTCCTTTAGTTCACAGTAGATACAGAAAGCAATAAGTAATAAAAATAATAACTCCAAAAAACAATGGGGTAAGACACAGAAGGGTAGCGTTAATACTTATCTGAGTTCCAGTGGAGAAGTAATTCTTCTCAGCAGCAGAGATTGAACAAAAGCGCTAACTTTAGGGACTCTACAATCACACTGAATGGTCCAGCCAAACACGTGTGGGTTCTCTGGTCGCGATTCCAGAGAACACTTAAGAATCACCTGCAGTAGACTTAAGTTGCAAAGGTGAAAGTAGTATGGGGGATGGTTAGCTAACCAAGAAACAAAGGCTGTGTTTCTTCTTTTAAAACCTAGTTTTAGGGGTTGGCATAAGGCCAAACTACACCTACAATCCGTCCCCTTCTCTATACCTATAGGTTGGAGGGTTGTGACGCTCTACCTAGAGGGGAGTGGGGCGATATTCAAATTCTAAGCCTAACTTCAATGGGGAGCCATGTGGCAAGGTGTCAAAGTTGTATTCCCATAGCAACCTTTGACTTGCAGATGTTTGCCTGGTCCAGGAAGGCAATAACAGGATGTTGTCCTTTTGTGATTCCAAACCAGATATGTGGGGTTATGTGTTATTCCAGGAGATCTGTAATGGTGGGAGACCTGTTGTTTTCCAAGTCTCCAAAGGCCGAGCTTAATGGAGAAAGTCTTCTTTGTCCCAAGGCCTGTCGGGAAGGTGTGGGTATGCACGTGTCCATTAGCATAGGCAGAACAATCCCTGCTCATAGCAGCTTCCAGGTGCAAGCATGAGATGCCAAGCAAAAATCCAAGACACAGCATTTCCCATATTCCACATACACAAATGCAAGGACATTTTACAGACATACAGCATCAGCATAGCACAAATAATACATTTAAAGCACACATGGTAACACAGGCTATGGTTGGGAAACACACAATGCTGCAACCTTACTGAAGCTTAGCAGGTCTGGGTATGGCCAATGCCTGGATGGGATACCTCTTGGGAACTCCTCTGCATGCCACCTTGAGTTCAGTAGGGAAGAAAGAAGCTATACATGTAATAAATAAGGAAGTATAATACATCATTCAGCTTTGTGAAGACATAAACTGCAAATATTTGATAGTTAAGTAGGTGCATGATGAGACAAAGTTCAGCAGGTAAAATATTTTTTTTCATTGTCATTGGAACTCTGTCATGGGGAAAACAAGATTAGTCTTACCATGCCTCCTGCTGTGGTGGAAGCCCTCCTGCTTTCTGCCTGTGTTCCCACCACCGCTTGGCAGGCCACTGGGAGAAAAATGGGCAGGCAGGGGGGGAGTGCACAGGAAAAGCATTGTCACACCAACAGTGTGCTGTGACTTCCAGCATAAACCTGGACTGACATTAACATATCAGTGTGATGCTCTAAGATTCACCCCAAACTCTATGGTAAAACCGTAGAGTCTGGGGGATCATACCAATCTCACCAATGCAGTGACATCAGTCCTGGGTTTGCACCGGAAGTGACATCACACCATCGGTGCACTGTTATTCCTACTACCCCTGTCCCCCTTCTTCTCTTGGCAACCCTAACCATTCTAGGTAAAGATTTCCCTGCCAAATACATATTAAAGAAAAGAAGTTTTATTCAACATATTAACTGGAAAGCACTCAGGGTCATGAGTAAATAGAAAAATAGTCTTAAAACTGAGAGCCATGTCATAGACTCACTGGTGGCTTAGGATATGTACCATCTGACATTGACTTCTCACCTGCAAACAGGGTTGCCATCAGGTCTGGAGAAGAATATCGTAGCCCTTTACTAGAGGCTTAGTATGTGGAAGTGCACAGCTGAAAGTGTGGGTTTTTTAATGATACAGAGGATATCACCTGATAAAAACATTCCTTTAAGCCTATATTAAAAGGGACAGGACATTCTGTCATCCATGTCAGTTGACAGCCCTAACTGCCAAATGGGGATGATGATGATGATGATGATGACGACGACGACAAGAACAACAACAACATAACAGCAGCAGCAGCTTTCTGGTGGGGTTCTGAAACTGAAACTTATAAAAGTGAACTTTCTGGTGGGGTTCTGAAAGTGAAACTGATAAAACCTACATAGACAATGTGGCTCCAGAGAGTGACCATGCTGGTCTTCAGTAGAAGAGTTAGATTTGAGTCCGGTAGCCTCAGAGACCAATGAGATTTTCGGGGTATGAGGTTTCGAGAGTCAAAGCTCCCTTCATCAGGAGGGATGTGCTGTTTAAATTAAGGTAACCATGGTGGGTTTTGCATGTGATCCTGCAGTCTGAACACTCTGTATGCAGGAGGGTCCTCGCCTTTTTTCTACGTGGCAGTTGCTTTGGGGGAGAGCAGCCTTTTGGAATGCCAGGCATGCTGACTCAGCACACCTGAAGCTTGCAAACTGCACTGGGCTGTCTGCTGAGAATCATGCGGATGATTCCTAATCTTAATGGACTTGCAAAAACACATTCCAATCCAGATGACTGCCATTCTAGAAGAGGCCCCTCTCCCCTCACCCAGTTTCCATTCTGTGGCAGTGTGTGGTTAGAGACCTGAACTTATCACTTTCATCCATTTTAAAAAATATATATCCCGTGTTTGATTACTCTTCTGACATTGCGCATTTGCTTCCAAAAGAGCTTATTGTTTTAGGGCTCAATAGGGCTTAACGTTTTTATTCACTTTTGCCAAAAAGAAAGAAAGAGTTGTGGCTACACAGGGTGCAGAAGCCTAATTAACTTAGTGTGGAAAGGAAGAAAATCCTGCATATATTTTTTTGACATCACCTTCTTATTTGCTGGTTTCAGTGGGTAGCCGTGCTGGTCCGCAGTAGAAGAGCTAGAGACGAGTCCGGTCACACCCTAGAGAGCAACAAGATTGTCAGCTTTCAAGAGTCAAAGCCGTCTGCCCAGGGGAGCTTTGACTCTCAAAAGCTCATCCCCTGAAGATCTTGTTGGTCTCTAAGGTGCGACTGGACTCATTTCTAGCTGTTCTTATTTGCTGGTTCCTGATTACCTAGTTCAGGCAGCCCCCTCCCCCAATCAGGAGGCTATTGCTAGGGCTGCCAAGTCTCGTTGAATCGCGGCGGGGGATCGTCATTCTTTACAGGAGCTCTGTAAAGAATGACGATCCCCCGCCGCGATTCAACGAGACTTGGCAGCCCTAGCTATTGCACTTCATTTCCTGAACTGGTTTAGGATCCAAGCCACATCATTGTAGGTTATATTTACCTGCTGCACCTGCAGTGTTTAGAGTAGCTGCCACAAAAATATCAGGCTTGCTAGCTTTGGGGAAATGTGTTCTCAGTTGTTTCTAAGGCTATTTTGACCCCAAAAAATGTACAATAACCTAAGAAGTGTGTCAATATAAGTTCAATATAAGTAATGCATATTTTTTTAAAATGTAAACTTAAAAGTAATTGAAATTATCTGGAAAATTAATGTTGAACAGAGGGCATAAAGACACAGACAGAGAAGTGGTTCTCATTTTTCTCCCTTGCCTGTCTCCTGAGAAGCTCAGGGCAACATGGATTTCTCCTGCAGTTTGTCCTCACAACAAACAAGTGAGGTAGAGTGGCTACAAAAAAAGTGACTGGCCCAGGGTCACCCAGTGGGCTGGTCAGGGATTTGAACCCAGGTCTCTCAGTCATGCAGATGGTTGCTAATCTTAATATACTTGCAAAAGCACATTCCAGTCCAAATGACTGCCACACACACCCAGTCTTCAAGCAGCAGCTGGACGAACACTTGTCAGGGATCTTTGGGGCTGATCCTGCACTGACTGGGGGGCTGGACTAAATGGCCTGAATGGCCCCTTCCAACTCTGTGATTCTAACCCTGATCTGACATGCTGACTGCTATGCCACACTGGCCCTGAATTCAGTCATATTGACTAAATCTTAAGTTTTGCTACCCAGTTTGATGAATTCTTGTTCTTAGAGGGATCTTTGGTTTATTCTGATTGTTTAGTGTATCTTGGCATAGACTTGTACTGTGCATTCTTCTGCTTTAATTAATTTACCCATGTTTCCACACCCAAGTAATTGCCTCTTACAGCACACCTCTCTCTCTATCTCTATCTCTGCCCCCCTTTCCATTCTTTCCCACTTCTCTCCAGTACCCTCTGCTCATGCATGAGTTATTGTACACCATTGATGGACTTCAGATTTCTTTATGGGTATTCACACAGGCTGAAATAGTCTCTTCTGAATGATACCAGCCTCCAGGGAAAAAAACCCCCAATTTTATGGCTGGAGGGGAGGCGTATTTTTGTGCCTGTGACTCAACGTCCACATAGGTGCTAGCTTTAAAGTCTTGACGACGGCAATTAGTTGGATGCTTATCCTTTTTCTAGTGTGTAGTGGAGCTTTGTCCTTTAAAGCTTGATACTTGGGTGTATCTAGTTTCTGGCTCGTTTCTTCTTCTGTGCATTAAGATTTTATTAAGTACTCCCAAATAAGGGCCTGGTACACCAGTATGAACCAGGACAGGGTAGAGTCTAAAGGGCTGGGTG
>NW_015164750.1:67232-88221 GCF_001447785.1 Gekko japonicus
AGTCATATGTATCAGCCCAACCTGTTGGGTTGTTGTGAGGTTAAACACTATCCTAACTCCTTGGAGGAAGAATCAGAACACAGTTGTTAACAACCTGTCAGCAATTCTATATATGAACTGTTTGTTACTGATCATGGCAAATCTCCTTTACTAGTGTTTCCACTGAAGGATTAGCTCAGGTGTTCCACCAAGACCCCACAAGAGAGCTTTGGTATAATGTGTTACCAACAGGCCTGAAGAAAAATGTTCTGTCCTTTTAACAGAGGCTTACTGTGTAGAAATGGGCAGCTTAAACACTTCATGGCATTGCAGTACAACCTTACCAGGTAAATAAGTTTCTATTCAAGGATGTTGCCAAATGCTTGGAGAAAAATGTCCTGTTCCTTTAATTAGGGTTGCCAACTCGAGGTTAGGACATTCCTGGAGATTTGGGGTTGGAGCCTGGATAGGGTGGGAAGTGGGGAGACACCTCAGGGAAGTATAATGCTATAGGGTCCACCCTCTAAAGCATCCATTTTCTCCAGGGAAACTGACCTCTGTAGTCTGGAGACCAACTGTAGTTCCAGGAGACTGCCAGGCCCCACCAGGCAACCCATTCTTTAATAGAGTGTTATTTTCCAGGTGATGCTGCTAATACCTCCACACCATGAAAAGCCTCAACTGACCATTTTCTACACACCAGGTCCCTGTTAAAAGGATATAATATTTTTTCCCAGACCTTCCTGCCCCCGTCCCAGTTCAGCATAGCATAGCGGTGCAGGCAGCAGCTAGTCCCCCACCCCCGACCGACGGGCTCCTACCTGTGTGGAGGGTTTGCTGTGTGTCTCTGGGAGGGAGGGAAATCAGACAGTTCTGCGCCCCTTGAGGTCTCCACCCCTAGGCAGGTGCCTAACTTCCCTCACCAGCCTGCTTCCCTCACTAGCCCGCTGGGGCGGGGCTTGCCGCTGCCATTTCCCCTGCTCCTGGGCGGAGCTTTTATGTGCACACACACTTCCTCAGATACAATGAAATGGCCTGTCTTCAAACATGGCAAATTCACCAAGCTTGAGAGCAGATGGATGGAGTGTAATGGCAGGGTCTCAGTTAATTACTCTCCACATTCCACAATTAAGGATATATCTGCACATCAATCTCCAATTTTGACATTTATTTCCTTCACTGTGTTTTCCCACGGAATTAAACCCAAACGGATGGTAACCATATACACTAAACTTATTATTCCTGTTTAGTCCTGTTTAGTCTGTTAAACATCTTCATTATGCTGTGTGCTAATTTACTGCTCACCCTCTACCTATATATATGGACTGGTAATTTCCATTCAGCCTTCATTCAGTATGGTTGTTTCAAAATGATACAAAATATCACCATATTATTTTAAGCAATTCAAAGCCCTACAATGTTCTCTCTCCTACAGAATACAGAGTCTGGTATTCTGAGGGCACACTGGTGACACAATCCTGCCATATAGTAAATGTCATGTGATACGTTGCTGTTCTAATGGCTAAGACAGATATCAGATATCCTGACCTTCCCTCCTTTACTTCAAAGCCACAAAGTCCTAATTTGATCAAGGAAGTGGCCCTCTCTCCCCTGTTAACTCCATCAGGAAAGGAAGACATTGGGAAAGGTAGATGAGGAAATAATAGATGGGGAAAACATATAGTGAGGCAGGGTCAAAACAGACTTCCTTAAGCCTCCTTGTCCTGATCAAAATAGAAGCTCCCTGTAATTGCTTTTCAGTAGTGGGGAGAAAAATCCATGTTTAGGCCCTATCATATTTTAATCCATGCCTTTTCCCAAGGATTTCAGACTGGTTTATGTGATTCTTCCTGCCTCCATTTCAGGCTCCCAACAACTTTGTGAGGTAACTTATGCTGAGAGAAAGTGACTAGCTGAACATGCCCACCCAGTGAGCTTCATAGCACAGTGGGAATTTGAACCTGGGCCTCCTCTATACCATTCTGACATGCTAACTGCTACACATCGGCCTGAGCTTTAAACATGATGACAAAAACAAACCGCATTCTTTACCATATTGTCTTCTGGTTGCAAAGCTGTGATTTTCCATTAAGGGCCAAACTGAGTGACAGAATGGTCCATGATTAGGATCCTGCACATTTTAGAAGCTAATTAGAAGCCCCTAGTAGCTGCTTTGAAGAGTGGAGAAGGGTCACTAGGACCCTTTTCAAATTTCCTTTGCATTCGGTTTTAGTAACTGGTTGCTAAAGGATTTTTTCTGTCATTTCAGACAAATCTATTTTAGGCCCCTGCCACACAGGGGGGAAAATGATGCGGCCAAAGTGCGGCTTTTTAAAGCTGCACCAAAAGAGACATGCGGCGGCGGGATCAGACAGATACCGTGAGCCGCCGCGCAGTTTCTCCCCGGCACGATCAGATACCGGGGGGGAACCCATGGAAGGGAGCGCGAGGCAGCCGGCTGCGCATGTGTGCGCATGCGCAGTTTGGCTGGGAGCCTCCAATGCTCCTAAAGATGGGCGATCCGACGGCCGCGCTTGCTGCGGTGTTTCAGGTAAGTCCCTCCCTTTTGCAGGTTCTTTTTTGCTCCGCGTTACTAGCCTGAAGGGATGGATCGGGGATGGGTGCGCGCCGCTTCCCAGATGTTGCGGTTTGATCGCGCCTGGTTGAGCTGATTTTGAGAGAAACTGCTTTCTTCTGTTTCCTGGCCCTTTGTTGTGCTTCTGAATTGTTGTGGTGTGCTGCTTAAAATGTCCATAGTGCTTCCCACAATGCCACTTTTTCTGCTCCCTTTTTTGCCACATGATCTTCCTCAGACTCTTTCTTGAATGTTCTAAGGTTAGTGTTATGGCAGTGAAGTCAATGCATCTCAATGGTGCTGCTATAACACTTCAGTGGTTTAGCGCTATAGCGCTCACCTTAGCACGTTAAAAAAAATTCTGAGGAAGATCACACTGCAAAAAAGGGCGGGGGGAAAGTGGCACTGTTTGAAATGACCATAGCACTTCAGAGGTGGCTCATTAACAAAAGCAAATGCATTGTATGAAACCCCCTGTCCCTGTATCACTTTACTCAAAATCAGGCCAGCAACGAGTAACATCCGGTTTAGAACGGTAACGTGAAAAGGGCCTAGGTGGGTGAACCTTCCCTTCCAAGTAAGTCAGCCCTTTCCTCCCAAGCTTCTTCCATGAATTATAAAACCTCTGCAAGCTTATAATCAGTTGTATATGGGGGTGGGGATCAGTTCAGGTGCTTGTACCTGTCATTCTCACCACACAGAGTTTGGAGGTATGCTTTAAATTATGGAGAGGCACTGAAGGAAGGTATTAAACACCTTTTTTGCCCAGCAGACTGATCTTCAGAGTGCCCAATTTGCATACTAATTCACTTTTTAAAAAGTATGGAAGTGTTTCATGTAAAAAAACACCCCCCCATCTAGATTATGGATGGGGACTGCGGTTCTGTTGGTAGCACATCTGCTTTGTACGCAGAAGCTAGATTCATTTCCCAGCATTTTCAGTCAAAAGGATTAGATAGCAGGTGTTGTCAAATACCTCTGCCGCATCCAGTCAGAGTGGATAATACTGACTTGGATAGACCATGGTGCCTGATGATCCCTTTCCAGGTGCCCACCAAGTGTTTTTAGAATGTGGGCGGTGTCGGGTGGGGGTCTTACCCAGCACAGGTTATGATTGGCCACTGGAGGTGTTATTGGCTGTACAGATTAATAACGCTATTTCAGAGGCAGCTGCCATCAACTTATTGGTTTTTATTTTCTTTCACTCTTTTTTCCTGGTGTGTTTTTTAAACTTCTTCCCTTCTCCCATGCACTTGGCCTTCCATTGTGTGGTTGTCTCCACTTCCTGCAGCAGCCATTTTATGGTTGCACCCCCCCACACCCCTTGTCACAATTCCAAAGGTGCCCAGAGGCTCCAAAAAGTTGGGAACCCCTGCTGTAACATGTGAACAGAGCTTATAAGTCTTTAGGTTCAGTTCATGGTGTTGGTGTTTACCTTGAAAGCCCTTCACACCGTGGGACCCGGACTCTTGAAGGACTGGCTCTCTCTGCATCAGTCATTGCACTGACTGTTTGTTGCAGTGATTCCTTCTTGCTATCTCCTCCTGTAGGGGATATGTACAATTATAGCCCGTTCTTGGTTTTCTCTCTCTCTCCCATACACACACACACACACGGTGGGACAGCTTTCCTGAGAGTGTGGTGAAAGCTTCCACCTTTCCATTATTTTGGAGAGAGTATAAGACAAAACTTGGTAGAAGTTCATTTAGGGGCTAACAAATGGTGTGAACTCTGTTGGTTTCCTGCATCTAGAAGATAATGGGCATCATGTTCTCCTGCAGGTTTTTTAGGCTGTTTTTTCCCTCGTCAGAAGTTTGTACATAATTTATTGTTTCTATCAGGGGTCGTTTCGTAGAAAAAGAGCTAGGGGAACTCATTAGCATAACTCATTAGGATATGCCACACCCCCTGACATCACCGGAAGTGTGTCATAAGGCCACACACCCCTCCCCCAACGGTACCGGACGCCACCGCTGGCCTTGCAGTTCCACTGCTGAGCCCCATGAGAGGCCTGGCGGTGGACCTGCAAGGCTGGCGGGAGTGCAAGGAAGCCCCGCGAAGGCCCTCCCTGGCCCCAGGCAGGCAGGGGTGGGGAGAGGCAGGGAGGAAGCAACTTACCCTCCCTCTTCTCCTGCCTCCTCCTGGCTGAATGAGGGCCGGAAACGGGGCGGCCGGAAGCAGGGGGCGGGGCTTCGTCATGTGCCCCGCCCCGTACCTCACCCGGGGGAACTGCGATCCCCCGCGATCCCCCCCGAAATGACCTCTGGTTTCTATTCTCATTTGGTTTCTGGTATGGGAGAAATGCAGGTTTACAGATATTATTAATGAATAAAGAACATTTTTGACCAGTATTATTTTTAGTCCCTCCTAGAAATGCTGTCCTAAACAGAGTTATGCCCTGCTTAATCAATTAAAGTCAATGGGCTTTGAAAGGTGTGACTCTACTTCAGGTTGCTCTGTAGGTATGTTTTCACAAAAGCAAGAAAGAAGCCCAAATCTGGATGTGTTGTTGGAAAAATCAACACTGTCTGCTTTCTTCTTTCCAGAAAAGTTTCCATTCTTTCGAACAATCTTCTGTAGAAGATTTAAAGTGGCACTTGCTCATTTATTCATTTATTTAGTCTCTAACATCAAGTCTTGTTTTGTAGTAAATATGGTACTGGGATTTCTCTTCTGTCAACCCATGAATTTTTCATAGGGTTCTGTGTGCTGAGCTGTCAAACCTACAAATGCACATTGAATCTTTAATATGGGGCTATGTTTTTAGTGCACAGGGGAGTAAGGAAAATGGCTTCTGCCAAAGGGTATCTAATAAAATTTGTGAATTAGTCATTCAGGGGAGAGCACACTTAGAATTAATATTTATACACAATGGCAGTCTACAAAAATCTAAGCTTGAGGGTAAACTATGTCTCAGTTTTTATATGAAAAATCATTGGGTTGAATTATATGCAGTGCTGGTAGAGATGGGTTTCCATACCTTCTCCTTCCCATCTGTAAGCACCAAAAAGGCAATGCCAGGGGTTGGAAGACTCACAAGAACTGATAGCCATGTAAAACAGAAGCCTGTGATGGTAAAGAGGAGGTCCTCGAAATTGTCCCTCTTCTGTCTTGCATCAACAGAACCTCTACCACAACCCAAAGTATTTTTGCGCCAGTAGAAAGGAAGCGTAGCTTCCGACCAAGGATTTGGAAAGTATTCCCATGTGATAAGAGGACAAGTTTCTTCCTACTGAGGGCAACAAGATTTATTTTTTATTTAACATGGATATAACTGGAAAATTACACATACACTGCCATGTGTGATAAATATTCATATGTCTATTTTGCAGCATGTACATCATGTGTGCACATGACAGATAGCTTCATACTGCTCATACTTAACAGCCAGCATGCTGTAGTGATGAAGAGCAGTGGGCTCCTATCTGGACACCCAGGTTTGATTCCCCCCTCCTCCACATGAAACCTGCTGGGTGACCTTGGGCCAATCACAGTTCTCTCAGAATTCTCTCAGCCCTCCCTGCCTATTGCAGGGAGAGGAATGGAAGGTAATTTTAAGCTGCTTTGAGACTCCTTAGGGTAGAGAAAAGTAGGTATTGAAACATTCTCTTTTTTGCATTTATTTGCACATTTCTAGGCTGCTTTATTGTAGTTTAAAGTGGCTTACAAACTAGAAATACACATTTATGACAATAGAACAATAAACATTTAATATCAAATTTCAGTTTAATCTAAAAAATAAGCATGTCAGTCAACAGCAAACATCCTGCATGGTGTAGTAGTTCAAATCTGTGCTCTGCCAAGTTGTTTTAGAGGCGTCCATCCTCAGTAAATTGAGCCCACCTGTTCCCCAAAAGGCAAAGGTTAATTTGAGCCATAATCTAAAAGCAGATGTCAGGCCCTTGCTTCTAGGGAACACACACCGAGTTCAGCTGTGAGTACAGTTCCTGCCACACTGGAGATCCACTGGGTTACTTTGGGCCAGTCACTTGCTCACTCTCTCTCTTTTTAATGTACCTCATGGGGGGTGAGGATTAAAGAGAAGAGGAGGAAGGTGTTTGTAAATTCCTTTGGACCCCCGCTGCAGGGAAAAACAAGGTATGAATAGCTAAATAAATAAAAACAATAGCCCAGTTCATCACCACTATTCCTTAAAATAGCCTTGATTTGGGAATTAATTTGGGATTAATTAATTTGAGAAGGCCCTGTGAAAACAGTGGTCTTACACAGTTTCTGAAATTTAGCGGAGGTGGTGGCCCTATGTATTTTCTCTGGCATGCTGTTCTATCGCATTCATGAAGGCACATGCTCTGCCTTCTGAGGACCATGCCTGCCTTTAAAAAAGGCACTACAAAAAGCAGCAGCTTTCTGGGTCTCAACCAATGCATGGGTTATATAGGGAAAGCTTGGGATTGCCAACAGTCCTAGAGAAAAACATCCTGTCCTTTCCATCACCTGGTAATATCCCATGGCAAATAAATCTCTATTAAAGGGGCAGAACACTTTCCCCCCCTCTAGGCAGCCGGCAATCCTACACAGAGTTGCCAACTGCCCGGTGAAAGGTTTTCTTGTCCCTTTAATAGAGGTTTATTTTATTGGGTGATGTTATTTACCTCCATGCTAGGAAACGCTTCAGTTGCCCATTTCTAAATATTAAATCTCTGTTAAAGGAACAAGACACTTAAGGCCTGCTGGCAACCATATCTCAAAACCAATTTCCTTCCTGGGTATAGGAAATTCTACATAGGGAAATTGTATGTACTTCATGTATGATAAAAGTGCATGTCTGCAGTTGAACATGTACAGCTTGTTTGTGTGTGTGTGTGTGTGTGTGAGAGAGAGAGAGAGAGAGAGAGAGAAAGAGAGAGAGTGAGTGTGTGTGTGTTCTGGCTCCATACTACTTTGGTTTATCTCCTGATTTTCATATGCATTTTTGTAACTTTAGTTTTCATTTTTCCCCTCGTTCTTTTGAGACCACTTTTACCCCTGTCTTTTTCCTGAAGCTGATTCTGAGTCACTTTTTTCCCTTGTGTATAATGTTTCTCTCAGTTTTCTTTGTCCCATCCATTCCCACCCACCTCCAACTAGGGTTGCCAAGTGTCACTTACCTCTTCCGCGGGGGACTCCCGGGTGGCTCCCGGAGCGCCCGTTATGATGCCGGGCACGCTGGGGGCGGGGCCACGACCATACAACGGAAAACCATTGAGTTTTCCCTTGTATGGCCGTGGCCCCGCCCCCAGCGTGCCCGCGTCACTTCCTGGTGACGCGCACGTCAGGGAGGAGTTCCCCCCGGGGCCTGATCCAGCGACGTCAGGGAACGGGCCTCTGGGGCGGGGGTTTCCCTGCCCCCCGGGGGCTTGGCATCCTTACCTCCAACCCAGTTTGATGATTGGACTATAGTCACTGTCAAACCACTCCCTCTTTTCTGCCTACCCCACCCTGAAGACAAGTGGTTTCATTTTTGATTAATTGATATATCAATATACCATTGTAATGCTAGGCTAAGCAGGTTCTCTGAATACCCAGCTTTCAGTTTTAAAAAAGTCTCTAGTCTAGAAAAGGGCATATCTTCACAAGGGAAGAAAACAAGAGACTTACTTTTTAAAAATATGGGGATTCAGAGAAACTGCTTAATCTATCCTTACAACAGTATATCAATATATATATATATTAGTGGTGTTCCAAAAAAAAAATGCAGCCATGATATCAATATATTGATACAAACATGTACAAAAAAGGAGGGGTGCTGTGATGCCACCAGGGATTACAGCACCCTCCCTTCAAATCCTGATTTTTTTAAAGGCATGTGTGGAAGAAAACTAATGGACTCCACAACTGTGAAACTGCAGAGGGAGGGCACACATGCAGAAGAACTTTGCCCAAACCGATTCCATTGCTTGTGGATTGAGTCTGCCAAAGAAAATCAGGAGTAAATCAAGCATGCAGAAAAGCCCCTTATGTAGAAAAACATTTATTCCTGTACTTTAAAACATTTACCGCCTGTATTTCTGTGGGCACTGGCCTCCAAGGTGGCCTGTAATCAGATTAAAAGAAAATTAATTCATATTAAATTTAATTCATATTAAAATATGAATTCATTTTAAATTATACTGATAACAAAGGAGCTAACAGAGACTGCCAAGGGCATATTTGCTCTTCTGACACATTATGAGGATATTTAGTCATTACACTTCTACCAATATTTTTATTTTAACACGGAACACCAGGCAGTACATGTAGGCATCCCAGGTTCCTCCTACTCAAGAGGTGACCAGACCCAGATCTACTTAGTTTCAGTACATTTGCTATATCATGTGCTTCCTCATACTGTGATATGTGTGTGGTTGGTGTGGCTTTCCCAGAAGTGTTATCTATTTAGGAAGTTTTAATTACTAGAAACAAGTTCTAACTCACAGTGTTTTTATAGGGCTACTTTCGCAGGTAAAAATTGACATAGTGACTCTCCCACTCCAAACATCACACACAGCAAGTCTGCTAAGAGTTTATATTCGCTTTAAAATATATTCATGTAGCTAGCAACAGAGAGATACACACAGATATGTCAGCCATAATTTTTATTTTAATTTATTAAAAGAATTGGTATTGTATCTTTCTAAAACTCAAGGCAGTTCACAGCATATCAAATGCAGTCCAATAAACTAACCAGTGCAGTGCTCAAATCAAATGAAATAATCCACAACGCAATACAGCCTTGTTTAAAATGCCTATTAAAACATCCTTCCAAAAACACCTCCAAATTCCCTATAGATTAAAAGCTTGGTTAAAAGGAACATTTACAACATCTCTAGAAAATAAGTAGAAGGAATGCTTTGTTCACTTCTGGAGGGAGTCACTTTCAAAAATTATGCCCTTCAAACTGAAATTTTAATCAGACAGCGTGCGGGGGATAATTTTAAAAATATTTTAAATATTTAAAAATGAACACAAAAAATGATCATGGCAATAATTTTATGGCAGAAATGGTCATGTGAACTGACTGTAAAGAATGTGCCATTGCCTGCCCACCCTTGAATGAAGATACAACTCCAATTATGCTCGAGCATGCGCAGTACGGCCGGGGATGCGCCGGCGGAAAGACGCGCCGGCAATCCCACGGCCGGCAGTGATGCGGCCTTTCGGAAAGAACCACCTAGGTAGGTGGTTCTTTTTTGCTGCGGGGTTTGGTCGGGAGGGGTGGATTGGGAATGGGCTGGGAACGGGCGCAGCACGATTCGCAGATGTTGCTGTGGGATCGCGCCCGTTTGCTGCAGCCCCGATCTGTCCCTCTCCCGGCCCAAAACCTCTTGTGTGGACAGGGCCAAAGTGTGGATTAGATCAGTCCTACTCTTATTGCCCTGTGGATCTGACCAATTGTTTAGGAGTAGTGTTTCTGGTAAAAAAAGGCAAATGTATATTTGTAATCAAGGAGATATGATGTGATATTTGAGACCAGAATGATTGTATGTGTTGGCACTTCCACTAGCAATGGAAAAAGTCAGCTTTCTATCCACAGTTCTTTCTGCACAGGGGATTCACTTCTTTTCTGCTATGATGAGGAGTTGCAGGTGGTATGTACCATCTTGTGAGGAGTTTGATGGTAAACAATCCACATTAACAAAGTAATTACAAGAAATAATCCAGAAGGTAGAAGAGATATTTAGGCTGCATTCCTAAGAATTCTTCCCTGAGAGTAAGCTTCTGAGTAGACCTGTAGGTTTGTTGTCTTAAAGTGGCAACAAAGCCACAGAATTATTGACAGTAGATTAAAACATCAGTTTAAGCAGCAAGTAAGTCATTAATCATAGGATCACTGTCAAGGATAAGATCAATTAACAAACAGCATGATTACCCAAAAGCTCCATGAAACAAAAACCAAAGACCATTTGCTTAATGCCTAACTATAAAACAAAGGTGTTGCCTGGTGAAATTTTACAGGGGAGCATATTTTGATGATGTAGTGCCATTACTGAAAACAATCTGTGGCCCAGCATTGCTGCGCTACTTCTGCAGGTAGGACGACCTGAATGGGAGAAGTGGTTCATATGGGAGAAGAAAGTCTTTCAGATTAAGTACAGATACGTGCAAGTTTTACAACCACTGTCCATCAGGTTTAGTGGAGGGAACTCTTTTAGATAAAGCTTCAGTTCCTTTAAGATACAATTCACCTTTAACCTTGAAGGGAAAAGTCCTGTCTGCCACATCACAAAATTTAAGGCATGTGACTGTTTGGCGGCTGGGACCTGCAAACATATATTCAATCACTCAAATTTTTAAAATAGTTCGGTTTTTAAAGAAAAAATTGTCATGATGTATTTCTGCCCAAATTATGCAAGGCAAGCTGAGTTTGGGTTCCTTTTAAGAAAGGAGGCACATAGGTTATCATGACCGGCTCTCCCATTAAAGCTGCTTTTCCTCATAACCAGTGTGATTATTTAAAGCAGCTATTAAAAAAAAAAACCTCACTAGATGGAATTGTTAGTATGTTGACTCAGACATTTTGAACATAATCATCTGGAAGAATAAATAAAGTTCATAAATGCAAGTGCTAATCCTATATATTTTTCTATGATTATAACTGGTTTTAAAAATCTTAATTGTATGTATTGTTTTATGTTATGTTATGACTTGGTAATATGACTTGTAAGCCGCCCTGAGCCTACGGGGAGGGCGGGATAGAAATATAAATAATAAATAAATAAATAATAAATAAATAAATATTCTGTGCTGTTTTTTCTCTTTTTTGCTGAAGAAGCTGAGAAACTGAAACAGAACCAAATGACTATCTCAGAACATGAATATTTTATGTCTAAATATAATACACCAACTTTTTGAACAGTATGCTTGGAAATATACGATCATGAAATAGGCAGTTGCGTAATACAGTCTTTACCTGTTGAGGGGTAACAGAGTATAGACTTCCCGGCTCCTAAAGTAGTGCTTCTCTTTCATATCATCATCTATCTCCTGTTTTTCAACAAATATTGAATCACTTTGTGAACCTGGTATAATTTAATACAAAGAATTACATTATGCATTAATATCCACAGGTTCCCACGGAACTCATTACCAGTAACTTTGCCTGAAATTCAGATGTATGCCTTAATGGGTTGATGCCATCAAACAACAGGATACCCAGAAATGTTCAAGTGGCAAGACAGAAATTCTAAATGTGCTCCTATTTTCTTTTCTGAAGCTGTATCATCTTGGCAGCTCCTTCCACAGGGATGTGTGCCAGGTAGAATTGCCAAATTGGAGGATTGTGTGCCTGTAATAGATGCTCAGAAAGCAGAGGCGAGTTCAGAAGGTGTGGGCTTCCTCATCAGTGCAGGTCTATGATATGAGAAGCTAAATTTGCTGAAATCCTTGGCACAGGAATTATATTCCATTTGAGATTTAGTAACTGTCTCAGTGTTCTGTTAGTATAGTATAGTAGCTGCAGTGAGATCCATGTTCAAATTTCCAGCATGGTACAGTTGTTCAAATCTATGATACTCAGGGGTCATTTTGTAGAAAAAGAGGTGCAGGAGCTCATTAGCATAACTCATTAGCATAACTCATTTGCATATGACACACCCCCTGACATCACCGGAAGTGTGTCAGAAGGCAACACCCACCCCTCAGGCTCCACTGGACTGTTTTGGATTGCTAGTTATTGGGGGGGGGGGAACGTGCAGATCTGTCCTCACAGAGGAGGGAGAGCTTGTACCTGAATAAAACTTGGTCTTAAAGGTGCCACTGGACTGTTTTGGACCGGGGGCCCGGGGGGGGGGCTCTGAAATTTACCTGGGAGCAGGGGGTGAGGCTTGTTGTATGTGCCCGCCCCCTGGGCTCTTTACTGCCGGAGCTCCGCTCCTGTGCGCTCCTGCAGGAAATGACCCCTGATGATACTCATAGAGTTACTTTGCTCTCCCTCCCTCCCTCCCTCCCTCCCTCCCTCCCTCTGTTGTTGTCATGATAAAAGGAAAGACTGAATGATGTTGTCAGTCTCCTTTAGGTCCCCAGAGGAGTGAAAAGCTGGGTCTAAATAATTTTTTAAAAAAATATATCTTAATCAGGTTTCCATACATTCATGTTACTTAAAGTATACTGAACTCCTCCCAGCTCAGTTTCATTACATACACAGAGCTAGAGCAAGGTCAGTAATGCTTAGGACTGGAATCTTGTGCATGTGTCGCTTCCGCTTTCCACCAGAAATAAATAAAACATTAAAAGTAAATGAGGGCAAGTGCACTTCAGCAGGCATTCTATTGGACCTTAGACGGGGAAGGCAGGTTCAAATCACTATGCAGCCATAAATACTCCTTGTACAAGTCATACCAGCTTTTGATTACCAAAAGATTCTGCAGCCTGAGTAGGGGTATAGCAGAGCAGTGCAGGACTCATGGGTGGCACATGAGTCAGTAAGCAATTTGTTTTTAAAGTTGTGAGGTTCATCATGAAGTCATCTGGTTTTTATGACCCCAGCCTCCCACCAGTATCTGCCTAAACAGTTGTCATGATCAAAGCAGTAAAATAATAAACAGTTGGCAAGGTAGCAGATCACATTTTTCTCAGGGCCAAAGTTTGCAAGGTTGGTGGAGATTTGTAAATGGATCTCTTGGAGGAATGTTTTATTTTTTTATTTATTATGAGATTTATAGCCCTCCCTCCCCGCGAGCGGGCTCAGGGCGGTTCACAAACTGGCCACATATGCCAATGGTTGAAACAGTTAAAAATACAATAAAACAATCATCTATAGTCAATTTATAACAATACAAGGTGCTCTATATGTCTCAAAAAAGGTCTTCAGTAACAAGATGGCATCCTGATGGTGATGGTCCCAGATCGGTGCTATCAGTTCCAGGCAGCACTGTCGTTCATTGTCACAGGGCCATCTCACTCTCCGATGTTACCCAGCCTAGTTGGTGGTGCTGCAGTGGTGGCAGCTCTTACACGAAAGCTTGGCGGAAGAGCTCTGTTTTACAGGCCCTGCGGAACTGTGCAAGGTCCCGCAGGGCCTGGATCTCCTCTGGGCGCTCTTTCCACCAAGTAGGAGCCGCCACCAAAAAGGCCCTGGCCCTGGTTGCTGCATATCTGGCATCTTTGTTCTAAGACTTAAATTGAAGGAGGGGTTCAGATCATGGTCATGGCACTGGTGAAGGGCTAATCCCTCCCCCCATCATTTTCTGGATGCAAATTCTTCTCTCTCACACACACACCAATTTGCCCAGCCGAATAAATATGCAAGTATCCTTTGGGAATACACACCAATTTGCCCAGCCAAATAAATATGCAAGTATCCTTAGGGAATCTTTATGTTTTTCCCCATAACTCTATTAAAAAAATCCTCCACCAGGCATAGCTCCAGTCTGAACTCAATCCTTTGCAGGTGCTTTTAAGTTTTAAAAAGTCCTTTAAATCTCGATTTCCCACAAGCTGCTGCTCTGCGCTCGCTCTTCCCTTTGCCCCAATTGTACATGTCAATTTCACACCATGTGCTGCGCGTCCGTATTTTGCCCCACAGCTTCGCCTCACTCAATGCTCAAAAAACAGGATTGAGTAGAGGAGGTGGAAATTGGGCTGCAGGGCAAAATGCGGCCACACAGCCCATGGTGTGAAATTGACAAGTACGATCGGGGTAAATGGAAGAGAGAGTGTGGAGCAGCAGCTTGTGGGAAATTGGCCCCTGTGTTGCATTTTCCTACCTTCACAATATGAACTTTTATGTCAGATATTCTCACCTGTGAAATCCATATAGTAATGGTCTGCCTTGTGGGGAGGGAGGGGGTTATTGTTGTAAGAATGAAACAGCTATGAATTAGAAAACTCATTTGCATGTTAATGTAATTTAATAATTCACTTGTAAGCAGTGCTATAGTACACAAAAATGTTTTCATGACCTCTTTTACACTTTTAACTAGAATTCAGTTACCGTAACTGTTTTGTGCTGGAAGAGGATAATTCAGATATCCGAAACCAGGATAGAAACAAGGGGCCTTAAGATGCTACATATTTTCCTCCCACTTGCTGTGTTTGATGACGAGCTGTGCAGTGCAGTCCTAAGCAGTGTTATACCCTTGTAACTCCATTGAAGTTAATGGCTTTAGAAGGGTGTAACTCGTCCCAGGATTGGACCAGGAGAGAACCAGGAGCAGAGGTCCATCAGTGGCTATTAGCCACAAGGTGTAGATAGGAACTCTCAGGCTGGGGCAAGTGATGCTCTGTATTCTTGGTGCTGGGGGGGGCAACAGTGGGAGGGCTTCTAGTGTCCTGGTGGATCTCCTGATGGCACATGGTATTTTTGGCCACTGTGTGCCAAAGTGTTGGACTGGATGGGCCATTGGCCTGATCCAACATTGGCTTCTCTTATGTTATTAACTGAAAAGCTTACACGCTGTGCCCCAGGGTGTTTTGACTGGCATTAATAAAGAATATTACATAGCTTTTGTTTTTTGGATTTTGGTGTGGGCCAACACAGCTTCCTACATTCCTAAATCAATGTGTGTATGTGCATTTGTATATAACAATCTTGGGAGAACAGTAGGGCTTCGGTGTGCTAAATCTATATGGTGACAGTGTGATTCATTAGAGTTGTCAGTCAGTTCCCACATGTCAGCTTCCTCTAGTCTCTGGATCCTCCTTTATTTTCAGAATGGTTCTGCTGACTGTCCTTGTTAAACCACTATGAATGTAACAAACTTTACAGCTCAAATTACATACACCCCCTTCTGCCACAATGGTATAGTCTGTGACTGAAGGAAAACCAGCATAGTGACAGACTAACAGATCCAGTGTAGCCCCAGGGGGGCATCCCAATGTCCTCTTAATATTTTCCTCTTAATTTGAATAGGGACATATTGAGGTGGAAAGTGAAACAGTCTTCAGATTAGCTGCTTTGGTTTTACAGGTAAGTTTTCCATCAATTCTGTTATTTACAATGCATTTTCTAATATGCTTTCAGTTTTCAAACTCTGGCATTTTTGCAACATTTGGCATGCACTTATCGTCCCCACGTTCCCCCCCCCCCGTGTCCTCAGCAAAAAACTGATCATTTATGATTTAATTTCATTATAGCTGTAACACTAAGACCAAAGATATGTAAACGTGTGTGAAACGAGTGCAGAGAAAAGCACCCCCCCCCCTTTTTTGGCAGAGGAAAATTGTGATTGGAATAAGCTACATTTTTGCAATGTGTTTCTAGTTATATAGAAGGAAAATATAGTAATGATTCTGAATGTAGAGACTTCTCTTGTAACTTCAGCTTTAAAAAAAGGCTTAAATGATATATTTTAAAAGGAACTTTACCCACTTTGATCAAATTTATTTTAATACCTAGCTGACTTTCTTGTGATTAGCTTTGATCATTTTATATGTTTTGCCATGTTTTCAGTTTTTTTTAAAAAAATTGCTAAACTTTTTTTTTAACATGCCACCGTTGGGTTTTCCTTGACAAAACAGATCAGCAGACCAATGATGGCTTTGACTTTCTGAACTGTTTGTGTTGTTTTGGACTAACTCAGAACACTTAAACAAGGGCTGCTGGTGTTCTCTGTGATTTTGATTTCTGGGTAGATGCAGCTGAACATAACCAAGGATGTGCTTTATAGTTCTTTCAAAAGAATGGCTGCACTTTAAAAGAAAATAACCTTGTAAAACAAGTAATATTCTTTAGATTGCAAGAGAGGCCCTGTGTTGTTTGTTTTAATGAACAAAAGAAAAATCTATTAGGCGATGTGATGTCTACATTTAACATACATTGTAAAAAAGAGAGTGTATTTTAACATTATTTGCTTTCCCCCCTCCAATTGTAGGAAGCTAAAGGGGACTATTCCAGGTAATTACATTTCCCTTTTTTCCAGTATTAGCTAACTGAATGACTGTGCTTGTTCAATTTATATTGCATTACATTACAGGATCTTTTTACTAAGTTCACATGAAGGGGGAGCTAACTAAATGCAGTAGCTGGAGCAAAATCCCTGCCACTGAATCGGTCCCATTGGAATTGGGATGAGAGTCTTTTGTGAACGGGGTGTGAATCGAGACGTTCTCTTTCAGTCCCCGTAACCTAGTTGCTTACATCAGCTAATCTCTAATAAGGCGGAACTTGAATAAACAATACCAGTGTTTTGTGTGTTCTGCAGGCTCCTTCCTCCCTCTCATTTCTTTTATTTTTCATTTTTAATAATAAAAAAAATCTGAGCCTCCTCATGACCCCCACCTTATGAATAGCCCTGATGTATGCCCAGAGAGATGAAGTTTGTCAGGTTGCCTCCTTTGGAGCTCAATATGCAACATTTCTTTTGCAGCTGCCCAACGGGGGCCCCACACATCATGCTCTTGACCTGACAGTTGTATTGTGGCTGGCAAGAGAGACTTTGAGCTTGTCGGGTTTAGCTCTTTACCCACTGATGCATAAACCAGGCAGTTTGCACCCCATTTCTACCTGTTAAAGACAGCCACTTCAGAGTAACTGCAAGCCAGTTAAAGGAAAGGAGAGGGTTTTTTTAAAAAAAAGAGGCAAAAGAATAAAAAAGGAAAGAGTGCCTGAACTAGAGGAGAGAGAGACCACAATGAGTGTGGCCCACTGAACAAACAGAAATTCAAAAGGTCAGCTATAGTCATGTTAATGTTTTACTGCTGGCCAGCCTTTCTGCAAAAAGAGAGGGCTTGTTTACAGTGCTGTTACAACAGCTTTGAGGTGACGGAGAGGCAATGCGGAACTGACAAGTTTCTGACAGCATTTTTTGGTAACCCCTCCCTGGGTTAGCTACTAGCAAAACATTGGTTATTATATATACAAAGCTGCCTTATCCTGAATCAGACCAGCAGTCCATCAAGGTCAGTGTTGTTTACATCTCCTCAGATTGGCAGCAGCTCTCCAGTGTCTCAGGCAGAGGTCTTTCACTTCACCTGTTGCCTGGTCCTTTTCAATGAGATGGCAAGGACTGAGCCTGGGACCTCCTGCATGCAAAGCAGAAACTCAGCTTTAATATGACAGGCATGAAAGAGGCAGAATGATGGCCTGGATATTAGACTGTATGTCACAGGCAGGCAACCTGTTTGTCCTAACAGTCAAAAACTCACAACACCTACCTGTAAAGATGTCAGCGCACTGGCAGACAAAAGGGGAAGGAAAGATTAATGTGGTCTGGTGTGCTGTTGTTCAGCATGTATGTTGAGCTTCTGCCCTTGTTCCAAGTTTCTACTCTTGCTCCGTATTATGCGTCCTGTTCCAGGTCCTTCTCAGTGGAAGCTAGGACAGACAGGGTTGGACCCACTGCAAGGACACAGAAGGGTGATTTAACCCCCTTTCCTCTCCCTACTGCAGCTTCCTGACCTGCAGGGCCTATTATTCCACACAGATTCTTGGGGTTGGAAAGGGCTGCTGGTGGGAGAGGAGAACTAGGAAGATCCTCAACCTACATGTCTTTCAACGGACAGATTGTGGGATCCAACCCAGTGGTATTATCCTGCAGGACAATCACATCAACAATGTTTTTAAGTAGCATTGACTTCCACTGCCATCAATACTCAGGTTTCCTTTAATGTACCTAAGGACAAGTCATAGCTGTCAGCACTGCTATTTGCATAGATTTAAAGCATGGGCAGCTACAAGATAATAGCACTACAAAGTTGTGCAGAGAATTATTCAATTAATTCCTGTCTCCTAGCTATGCTGCTCATGCTGGCCTGCCAAGCCTTTGGTCAGCCCTTTGCCTTAGCAGGGATCAGCATGCTCCCTGTGCAGCTTGTGGCCAAAAAAACCTTCATCTGGAAGTAGCCTGACTAGTTATTGGTTATTTTGTAACAGAAGGCAAGCACTGTAATGATAAAGCGCTGTAGATCCCGCAAAGTGGATTGGAAAGTATGAGGATTTTTAATTGGTATGATTAAAGCAATTAACCACAGATTAGAGTTTTGAACTTTAATCCATTTGCAGTGTGTCCAGAGCTTTATCATATGGAATGTTTCATGTAGATTGCAAATTCAGCATGTAATGTTGGTGGTTTTCCAGTAATAAACTGTCTCAGTGGAAAGAAACGGTTGCCTTAATTAAATACCATATTGTGATATTCAGGGTAGCATTATCCTCTTTTATGCCTTGCATAAAGGTTTGGTGCATCCCTTAGCTAATTATTTTCTTTGTACTCCGGTTTTCTAAACTATGCATTTGTGATATCTTGCTTTTTCCTTGCTCACATAAGCCTGGTTTACACATACTTTTGGTGACAACTTGAGCTGCGGTGGCTCAAGTGGTTAAGATGCTGAACTGCAGGCTGTGGAAGGTCAGTAGTTCAGCAGTTCGAGACCCGGGTGCCGCAAGACGGGGTGAGCTCCTGTTTCTAGAAATTGCAAGTAGATAAATAGGTACCACTTCAGTGGGAAGGTAACAGCGTTCCGTGCGCCTTGGTGTTTAGTCATGCCGGCCACATGACCACGGAAACGTCTTCGGACAGCACTGGCTCTTCGGCTTTGTAACGGAGATGAGCACCGCAACCCTAGAGTCGGATTCGACTGGCTTTCGAGCAAGGGAACCTTTTCCTTTACCTTGGTGACAACTGGTACTGCATATGTGAATCACTGATCAAACCTCCAAAGACAGAACTTCTATACTACCTTAATTTGAGAACACATTCATATACTACTAGCAGCCGTATGGGCAGTGAGAGCTACTTGCCCATGGTTTCTTCTTATTCTGGTCTGATAACATCTAGAGACCATGTGATCAGGATTGATTATGTGGTTCTTTGCCACCCAGTCAAGGTTTAGCTGGGAGGAAGGGTCATGTTTGAGTGGCCATGAACCACACTGGGGCTATGGCTCAGTGGCAGACCCCATGTTTTGCATGCAGAAAATCCCATATTTGTTTTTGAAGTCTCCATTTACAGAGTTTCAGTTTGTCTGGAGAGCCTCAACTGATCAGAACAGTCAATACTGAGCTAGATGGTCTGTCTTGATATGTTGACATAATGAACTCTTTCTACATGATTTCTTGATCTACTGGAACAGAATGGGAAACAGCCACAGGAAGCACTTTCTATCCCAAGTTGCTCCTGGTAATGTATGAGTCAGCCCCACAACAACTTACTTTTCATTGAACTTGGTTCACACATTCAGCTACCAGCCTTCATTTACTGAGTAACCAAATGATGAGCAGTTAATATACATCAGGTATGGAGCAGCCCATAGTACACTTTGACTCATCGGTTTGATGTGCTTGATATACTCCCTTCTGCACACTGCTAGAATTCATGCTAAAGGACCACATGCTCTGAATGTGAGCATATTGTGTAAGAAAATATCAGTCAATATAGAAGAGCCACACAAGGCAAAGAGAAGACCAGTATATGGGACAATCACCAGCATTCTGACCTAGTATAATTTTAGCTAGATCACTGCCATGATCTAGCTGACTTCAGTGAGCTTAGAAGGATGTACTCTGTTTAGGATTGTACTGTAAATTTCACAATTTCCAGTATTTTAAGTCACTAATTTATAAGTATTTGAAGTGCTAGTGAGGCATTAATACTGATAATTAAGAAGGATGTTGGTAAACTAGAGGAGGGCAACAAAGATGGTGAGGGGTCTGGAGACCAAGTCCTATGAGGAAATATTGAAGGAACGGGATATGTTTAGCCTTGAGGGGACAACTGAGAGGGGATATGATAGTCATCTTCAAGTATTTGAAGAGCTGTCATACAAAGGATGGAGCAGAGTTGTTTTCTGTTGCCCCAGAAGCTCAGAACAGAACCAACGGGTTGAAATTAAATCAGAAGAGTTTTCACCTAAATATTACAAAGAACTTCCTGACAGGGCAGTTCCTCAGTGGAACAGGCTTCCTTGGGAAGTGGCAGGCTCTCCTTTTGAGGTTTTTGAGCAGAGGCTAGATAGCCATCTGACAACAATGATGACTCTGTGACTCACTGTGAATTTTCGCAGATCATGACAGGGAGGGCAGGGAGGGATGAGCCAGTGCTCGACTCTCATGGCCCTTTCTTATATGCCCAGGGTAATGCCGATTGCCACTTTGAGGTCAGGAAGGAATTTTCCTCCAGGCTAGATTGGCCCAGGGATCCTAGAGGTTTTTTGCTTTCCTCTGGGCACAAAGAAGGGGTCACTGGGGGAGGGGGTGTAGCTGTGAATGTCCTACACTGTGCAGGGGATTGGACTAGATGACCCTTGGGATCCCTTTCAACTCTATGTTTCTATGAAGAAAATAGCATATTTTCCTTGTTTCCAGCACAATCATGTCATGGCAGGCATTTCTGTGGGAAAGACATTTTCTTGTGTGAAACAAGATGGAATGCCAAAGTGGTGCCTCCCATCTACCGTCTACACAGTCCTGCATGAAAAATAATTAATTTTTTAAAAATCAACCTGATTAATCAGCTACAGGTTTTTAATTAATTAAGCAATCGAATTAATTGACTATCTTTACAGCCCTAACTGTAATTT
>NW_015164750.1:88263-104207 GCF_001447785.1 Gekko japonicus
AGTGGTGAGTCTTCAAGATACACAATAACTGCATTGATTTCATCTTGGGACAGTTGGCACAGTGGCAGGTGGTGAGCACATGTTTCGGGCAGGACTGTCATAGTACTTTGCTGATATCTGACCTGGGTTCAGAAAGAAACCAAGCTTTGACAATAAACATTTCAGGCCTCCTATGACAAGGTGTTTTTTTTGTGTGTGTGTGTGTTTTTAAAAATAAATTGTTTTAAATGTTAGTACTATATTTTGCCATGCCAGACAGTTAAATTGAGGAACTTAATAATCTTCTAAAAAATCAGACCACATAGGATTTTTTAAAAAAATTGAATTTGATAGTATCTTTTCTTCTTCCAAACCTAACAATTTGGACACCATTTGAGATAATATTTTTTAAATGGAATTGATGGTTTTGTTTTTAAATAAACTCCAAAACTGAAACAGTGACAAGCTGCTGTTTGGGACAGGATTGTTGAGTGGGAGCTTTTTGTGATCCGCAAATCAGGGCTATTGACAGAAAAGAAAGAGGCTTTTCCTTATCAAAAGCCTGGGTCATACCCAGCCATCAGCTTGCGTACTGATTGGCTATATAAACAGAATACTGTATGCGGCTAATGAAATAGCAGTGCCGCAGGGATGGCAGCATTGATGTTATGGGGTGGGGAAGCAATGTTTGTTTTCCAACATAATTTGAAAGCTGTGTAGTAGTTTTCAACTAGAGAGGTTTGGCACCAGCCATGACCAAGTTGAAAAAGGCAGAATTTCTTGAAGCTTGCCAGGGAATTTTGGGCAGAGGAGTTTAAAATGGAAAAGTTTCCAGATGAGGGTTTTTTAAAACAAAAAACAATTATTGTTGGAGTTAGGCATATGCTTTGAGATAGCCATATGCTTTGAGCAGCCTGGGTCTCTAATTCAGAATTTTAAAAAGACTACTTAATGTACAAATGTTAATTTATAAATTGGGGAGTGCATGCTGTCAGGCCTGTGCCAGGCACTTTGTTACAACAGATCCTAAAGGTACTCTGTTAAGGTTGCCAGGCCTCCTGCTATGAGAGGAGACTTCTTGCCAGAAATCCTTGTTGCTTGCTGTCTCTTTGAGCAGCAGAAAGTTTTTTTAAAAAAACACTAGCAGCCGTATGGGGCCGCTCTGTGAGTTTTGGGGGGATTTAAACAGCCCCCCAATGTTTTTTTGCAGATTTAGGATTTTTGTGCACACGTGGGGACCGCCCCACATGCGCACAAACCTCTCCCTCCCCCCCCAGGTCCCCCCGATGTGCGGATTTAAGCATCCGCACACCAGGGGGCAACTTGAGAATTAGATATATAGATTGGGAGAAAGGGGAGGCAGGGAAGATTTGCATCCATGAAAACCTTCAACTTTCCATTTGTAACATCCAACAGACTGGTTTCTAATGCTTAAGCTGTTTTGACCTGTGGAAAAACAGAAAAGAAATATTTTTTGATGAATAAGCTCAGAAATACAAGAAAAGAACAAAGTGAAATACTTCTTTACTTAACATGGAATTCAACTGTGGAATTCACTGCCAGTGAGCATAGACAACATTCAAAGGGGGTTCGACAGGTTCATGGAAGATAGGTCCATCAGTGGCTACTAGCTATGGTGAGTAAAGGGCACCTTCACATCCAGAGGCAATAAACCTCTGAATTCCCATGCTGGAAGGCAGCATCAGGGAAGGTCCTTGACTCTATGCCCTGTTTGTTGGCCCTCCAGGGCAATAGGTTGGCTAATGTGTGAAAAAGTATACTAGACCTGATGGACCACTGTTCTGAAGCAGGGCTCTTATTGTGTTTTTAAATCAGACACTCCATGAGAGCATGCAGGGAAAGCAAAATATTCAACATATGATTTGCTGCCTTAAACCAACTGAGCTGCCATACCTTTGGTACTCTAGTCTAGCATTTTCTGGCTCTTAGTGGTGGCTGCACTCCAAGGTCTCAGCTAGACGTTTGCCCAAGTACTGCTACCTGTGCGACTGAACAACAACACAAAACTAAAAGATTGACCACTGAGCAGCAGCTGTTTCCCTTTGTTAACATTAAAAGAGTTGTATCTCTGGTGTTGCTTGCATCTGTTCTGTGGCCAAAGCCGACGGAGCACTTATTCATCTGTTCAGTTTTATTTGGAGGTGCTCCCTGTAGTTCTTGCAACTGGAGTCACTTTTCTTTTGAACACACAGATGTGTATATAAACAAACAGAAGAGCTGAAACATCTGGTGGTCTCTCTGCATTCTCCTTTGTCTGTTGCATACATGAGGGAACACTGTGGAATGGCCATAAAGAGTTGCCAGGAGTTCCTGTGCTTTCCTTGCTGCACTCTAGAATAAGCCAGCTACAGTGGTAATGCAGGGGTCCTGGTGGCAAAAAAACCCCTCCTTTGCTGAGAGCTACCACATTTGCTTTTGTGCCTCCCTCAAAGGTGGCAAGCAGCATTAGCCCCCCCCCCCCCCGGAAACCCTCAGGCCCAGCAATTTCTGTGCCTTACCAACTGCTGATGCTGACCATGAAGTGACTGGCTCAAGGTCATACTTCCCCCTCCTCCCTTTCCTGCAATAAAGGGGCGACTTTAATTTACACGTGAGCAGCAACAGTACTGGGTCCAGGTCCCCAAGGTGACCAGGGCCTTTGGAATTTTGTCCCCCTAGCCCCTCTCCCCATCAGCCCTGCTTAGTTCTAAATAATTGTGTCTGGATTGTTCTACATGTATTATATATAGGATTGCATGTATTACCCCTTTTAATAGTTTACATTCTGACAGGTAATCTCGTATCCCATTTTCAAGGTTTCTCTGAGCTCAGACCGAGCCTGTTGAAAAGGTAATTAAATTGCTGCCAAGAGAGCTTCCATTTTCTTTAAATAGCTGACACACTGGATTTCTATGGCAGCCCATGGGTTACAAAGATAACTAGTGCCTGGTATAGCGTAGCACAGACAGCGTAATGAATTCCTGATAGCTGACAAGTGCGGGGGAACGGAGGGGCTATCGTTATTTGGGTGATAAACACAGTTTTGTAAGAGGAAGTGGTGTATTTAAAAATACGTCCAGCAGACTGATGTGCCGCCTTGATTGCAAAGGAATTTCCACATTAGACAAAAGGAATATGGATTTCCCTAGTTCTGCAACTTGTACAGCATGTAGTTAGATGTGCTGTATAAATACTAAAGAATGGTAGTAGGCTCACATTGTAAACTTGCTTAGAAGACTACAACGATTTATATATGATACTGAAAGGGAAGATGGAAAGCTGTTCAAAGGAAAGAGCTGCTCTAGTTTAAAAACAACCACAAGACTGCTGTGATGAAACACCTGGTTCCCGCATGAAGCTGACTTGGCTTTTAAAAAGCATTGCTTTTTAAATCACTGCCAGTTACGAAGTGAGTCAGGCATCTTGATTGAAAATGTGGATGGGGCTAGCTTGTTCAAGGACATCACAGTACATTATTGTATGGGGTGCTAAAAAAAAAAAGAGGTGTCAGAACTCTCAAGCAGGAAATGAAGTTTTCAAACTGTATACTGAAAACTCATGAACTTTTAAGCCCTGGTATTGTGTATCCGGACAGCCAGTCTCCAGAGTCCAGACTCTCAAGAAGAGGCGCTGCTGGTGCCTGAATTTATAAGGCCATTGAGTCAAACTAAGGATCCATCTTGCAAGCATCGTATCTCCCAAAGAGGCCAACTACATCCCTGCACAAGATGGACATGAATGGATAATGGCCATCATCACCACATCTTATGGTAGTGAATTCTTGAATGAATGATGGGATATGTGAAGACCCTTTAACAGGACATGGTGAAAATTGACCTAAGATGATAGGCGTATATCCAACTCAGTCTGGTAGGGTTGCCAAATCAAAACTCCCTACCGGTGGGGGATCGTCTTGCCAGTCCGGGAGCTGCTTTGGGATGCGCATGTGCGCGAAGCATGCGCGCGCCGCCAGGACGTCACCAGAAGTGACGTCACACGCTGGGCGGGGCCACGCCATTTGAGGGGAAAACAAAGAGTTTTCCCCTCAAATGGCGTGTCAAAGGGGTCATTTTTTTTAATTGGATCTGGTCACCTAGTGTCAACCACTTTCAGCATAATCAGGTATAAACCATTGTCTGATAATGGCTGCTGCCACACACGCTAAGTAATCCACTTTCAATCCACTTTCAGTGCACTTTCAAAGTGGAGTTTTACTGTGTGAACAGTAAAACTCCACTTTGAAAGTGCACTGAAAGTGGATTGAAAGTGGATTACTTAGCGTGTGTGGCAGCAGCCATTATCAGACAATGGTTTATACCTGATTATGCTGAAAGTGGTTGACACTAGGTGACCAGATCCAATTAAAAAAAATGACCCCTTTGAGGATGAAATGCACACTTGGTTCTTTGCTGTTACTAGCACAGTCTGAACCAGAACTGCCATATTATGTTGTGAGGAGGGCTCTTTTTGTAGAAAAAGCCCTGCATGAACTCATTAACATAATAGGCCACACCCAACAGCAGGAACTCATTAGCATATTTGCCACACCCCTGACAGCACAGCTCATTAGCACATTAGGCCACACCCACATGTTACCAGAAGTGTGGTTATCCAGCCACACCCACCTTTTGCTTGTTATTCTGTTTACCTTGTTTGTTGTCAAAACCCAGGGCCTTTTTTGTAGCAGGAACTCCTTTGCATGTTAGGCCACACACCCCTAATGTAGCCAATCCTAATGAGTTCCTGCTGTTGGGTGTGGCCTATTATGCTAATGAGTTCCCGCTGGGTGTGGCCAACTTGGGAGCCAGCCGGAACTCCGTTCCTGTGCGTTCCTGCCCAAAAATAGCCCTGGTTGTGAGACAGTCAAAGTAACAAATTCATTAAGATTGTCATAGCTGCTTTCGGGGGGGGGGGGGCTATGGAACCCCCCAGCTCACAATGAATGGACTACCTACTTCAATCAGTCAATCAGTCTCTATTGCTTTAGCAAAGAAAAGCCATAGCAACAATACAGAATAAGGTGGAGATTCCACCAAGATAAAATTAAAAGGGAAAAAACATAATAAAATAATTTTGAAAGTAAACATTTTCCAGTTGTGTTAAAATACAAATACAATTAGTATAAATATAAATTAGTATTAAATGCAAATCATATATATCTGAAAGTTAGAAAGACCTTATAATCCAGAGACAAACAAAAGATGACAAATAACAATTGACCCAGAGTGAAGCAGTCACAGCTCAGACATACTATGATCAGCATGCCCCATCATCTTTTTATCCTTCATAATAGCGGCAGCAAACCTTGCAATCTGGAGAGTAATGAATTTGTCTCTGTCAGTAATATAACTAATTTCTCCTGATCTGACCTTCCTGGGAAATGGGATATTATGGTCCACAAAAATCTATTACGTTCAACCTCATATTTTGTACACTGAAATATGGCATGGGATAGATCCTCAATTGACTTTCAGTCACAGGAGCAAACTCCTTTCCTATATGGTATCCCATTAAAATGGCCTTCCAAGACTGCGAGCGGTAAAATATCTAGGTGTGCCCTGGTAAAGGCCTTTCTGTACTTGCAATTTTTTAAGCTGATAAAGTACGCTGAAAGAGTCATGGGAGAGGGAGATAACTGTCTATAAAATACAGATGCTCTCAGGTGGCCTATGAGACCTACATTGGTTTGAGCACTCTGATCTAGCAATCTTTGTTTTATGAATAGCTTGGCTGCAAGGAATCCAAGAGTCCCCAAGTATTCTACTGAGAAGCCAAGACTAGCCAGCATCCTCAATGCAAAACTGCAGCATGAGTTATCCTTCATCTCTCAATATGCCAAGGTCAAAAGGCCTGGGGATATACAGAAGGTGATTTTTCAGCCAGTAATTAATGGTTGTTTTATAAACTAGAGTTGTTATTGAAGGTAGAGATAATTCTACTCTGACCACAGCTGATGGTGTTGATGGCGGAACAACGTGCAACCAGCACACACATTTGTTTTGAGAAATTTCTAAAGACTGTTGATTTCCAAAGCCCCATATTGGTGCTCCATACAGATGTTGGGGCAGTAACTTCATTTTGTAAAATTCTGTAGTTGGAGGAATCTGGCAGCCTCCTCTCCTCCTATAAAATCACTATGAATTTCTTCAGTGTGTTTTGGACAGTGCTTTGCAAAATGGCAACGTCTTTTGGGGAATGAGTAAAATGGTCTGTTTACCATGAGCAAAGAGTCCCCATACTGGGCAGAAGAAAAGTGTAAATGCAAGGAAGGTGTTCATCTGCATCAGCCCTTCATCTGAAAGCACATCTACAAGAATGCTGTTAGAATTTTTGATTAGCATTGGTTATCACAGATCATTTTTAAATAGATCCTTTTCAAAGCTCCACTTATTAAGTGCTAGGTGCTTCTGCTGTTACCATCTCACGTTGGTGCTACTACAGTAGTCTTAAGCAGAGTTACAACCTTCTATGTCTATTGAAGTCAATAGACTTTTGATTGCACTGCGAACATACTGAGTGCTGTATAGACAAAAAATAATACCGTCTTTGTCCCAGAGATGTACAGTCTTCCATTTCCTTGGAAACAAGACCCGCCTCTCCAAATTAAATCCTAAATATGGGGAACTTCCAGTACTCATATTCATCTCTTGCTCCTCCCTGAATTGTCTTCCCAATGTTAGAACTTGTAGCCTATAAGTTCCTTGGAGGCAGGGACTTCCTTTTTTATTTCAGAAACTTTGTAAAGCAGTAGGGCATATCACTGATGCTGTATAAATAAAGCTAACCAGTAAGGATCATTGCCTAATGCAAGCAGACAGGACAAGGTCAAGTCCAATTGCATAGTGTGGAAATTGAGTTCTTCTTGGAACTGGGTTGTTGTTGTTTTTTTGTATGAATGCTGAGGCACTGTCTAGTAGTCCCCATAATCTTGTCTTGTCTTGACATGACATGAACCAGACAATTGTGTTCAATTGGAGTGTTAATCACATTCTTTACTCCCTTCAGCTTGTTAAGTCACTGCACAGTTTCCCTTGTGCATTGTGAGGGAAGGGAGCAGACATTGTCTTTATCGGCATTTGAGTGCTATTCATAGCCCACTCCTTTCTTGGAAGGCTTAGGTGAAGAATGTAGATTTATCTATTTACCTGTGTCTGGAGCCACACTTCATTGGATTTTACTGCGTACATGAAAAAATGCAAGATATCATGATAGCATAATATCTGTCGGATCCTGTTTATCACTATCTATCCATCCCTTTTTATTTATTTATTTATTTAAAACATTTAGCTGCCTTTCTTCCTTATGGAGCTCAAGGCAATTTACAGCATAAATAACACATACAATAATATACATTAAAATATTTTTAAAAGAATTTAAAATGACAGCTCCAGACTGCTAGTAAACAACCAAATGTGGACCCAAATAAAATGATCTTCAAATGCCTAAAGATTGAAAGGGGGGCAGGTGCACCTCCATTGGGAGGTTGCTCCATAATCGTGGGGCTGCCACTGAAAAGGATCTCTCTTGTGTAATCATCAAATGAGCTTCTTTGATTGATGGAACAGTTATCCCTGTGATCTTAATTCCTGAGCAGGAACAAATGGGAGAAGCAAGTCTCAAACTATGAAGGGCTTTAAAGGTCAAAAACAACTTCTCGAACTGGGCCTGGGAGTGAATCGGTAGCCAGTGTAGTCGCTGTAATATCAGGGTCACATGCTCCCAACAACTGGCCCAGACCAGCAGTCTAGCCACAATGTTCTGCACTAGCTGCAGCATCTGAACATTCTTCAAGAGTAGCCCCAAGTAGAACACATTGCAGTAGTCCAGTCTAGATGTAGCTAAGGCCTGGATCATTGGCTTATCTGACTGACCCAGGAATGGATGTGCTTGGTGCTCCAGCTGAAGCTGGGCAAAAGCCCTCTGAACCACCACAGCCACTGGTTTTGTAAGTATCGAGTAGAACTCCCAAACTGTGAATCTGTTTTTTCAAGGAGAGCATAACTCCATTCAAGACAGAAGAGATCTCAAGTCCCAGGTCTGCCTTTCTACTAACCCAAAGAACCTGTCTTGTCAATCCATCAATCTCACATCCTTCCTCCAAGGAGCTCAGAGTGGTTTTCATGGTCATTCCCTCTTCCATCAGAAGGGTGGACAAAGGCATAACCACAAAAACCACCCTGAGCTCCTTGGAGAAAGGCTGGGATATATATATGGGGACAGAGGAATGGAGAAACACATCAGATGGATGGAAGATACAAAGAAGCCCTTATTCAGGAATGGCCTCCTCTACTTTGGGAAGCTTCTGTTTACCCTGCTGGTTTCCTTGTCCTTGCAGTTGCACTGAGGGAGCTGGGATTCCTGATGGGGTGAGCCTGCTTGTCAGGATGCTGAGAAGGCAATCCCCATTTGACAGTGTGCACAGGAAAGCAAGAACTACTTGGGGAACTACTTAAAGCTGTCAGGTTGATGCATGAGGCTGTGAGGCCTTGTGTTCCTTATGCTTGATAAGGTTAGCTAACAGTTTGAGCAAAAGGCATGATCCTTCAGGCTAAATCTATCATTGCACTTATCCTGTGTGGCTTTTTTAAAGATGGAGACGCACCGGAATTTGTTTTAGCTTCTGGGAGTCTAAACCCTGTCTGAGGTTTATTGGTTGTGATGCTCTTAGGCACTGTCACCACATGCATGATAAAAACCTGTTTGTAGGGATTTTTACTCTGCCCTCACAGGCAAAGTTGATATTTATTTTTCAGCTGTTTCCAGTTACGAAAATATATATTAAAATAATCCGCACTGCTTAACCCCTCTGTATACTTACCCACATACTACATATATATAGCTCCTAATGTATGTAAAAAGCCTGCCCCAAGTGTGTTTTTTGTTGTTGTTGTTGTGGAACTGTAAATCATAGAGGCTCCATTTGGCTTGGTGAACCGAGTTGTCCCCAAAAAGAGAAGCCATAGCTCAAGGAATGAGCACAGGTTTTGCATATCTAAGGTCCCAGCTTCAGCCTCTGACAGGTCCAGTTAAATGGATGTCAGGTAACATACGTCAAGAAGGACCTTTCTGTACCTGGGAGAGCTGCTGGCATTCAAAGCAGACAGATGGATAGTCTAACTCAATACACCCGCTTCATATATTCAAGTCCCAAATCTATCATGTACTCATCGTCTGGCCTTGGGCAAATGGGCAGTCTCTTGGCTTCGGTTCTCCATTCATAAAATTGGAAATTGTGACTCACCTCCCTGGGTTGTTGTGGGTGCAGCACAGTTCACCAATAAAACAATTGATAATTGGTTGCTGTAGATTTTCCGGGTTGTGTGGCCATGGTCTTGGCATTGTAGAACCTGACGTTTCGCCAGTAGCTGTGACTGGCATCCTTAGAGGTATAACACAGAAAGATGGAGTACTCTCTGTGTCAGGGTGAGAAGAAAAGTGGTAGTCAGGTAATTTATATCTACTCCAGAAGGTGGGGTAGGGCTGAGTCATTATCTTGTAGGAGTTCCCCAGGCTATGAACATGCTAATGGAGGAGCTTTCCTGAGGAGGTTCTTTTGTATATGCATTGTTTCCTGAGAAGGTTTCCTGTTTTCTTTTCTTTTTTTCAACAGTATTTTTTATTTAGTTTTCTTATGCATTACATCATGCATATATCACTTCTACATTCATCATTGTCTTAATAGAGTCATCACAATCTATCATTATACTTTATTTTCTTTCGTCCATTTGTAAAACTTTACCCATCTAGCATTAAATATTTCCATATCTTTATTTTCCAGTATTGTAGTCAGTTTGTCTATTTCAACTACTTCTTGTATTTTAGTAATCAGGTCTCTTTGGGATGGTATCCTATCTAGTTTCCAGTTTTTGGCAAACAAAATACGAGCTGCTGTTATAATGAATGCAATTACATATTTTTCTTCCATTTTCAACTTCTCTGGCATTAAATTTAACAAAAACATTTCTGGTTTAAAAGGTAATACTACCTCAAACATCTGTCAACATTTTATATATCTTCTGCCAGTATTGTTGGGCTTTGGGGGACCTCCACCACATATGATAGAAGGTGCCCTGTTTCCTGAGGAGATTATTCTGTATGTGGATTGACTGTTGAAATTCTAATCTTATCTGTAGTGCTATTGTCTGATGTAGAGCCTTTTGTGTTTTTGAGGACAGGAAACCATGCCCTATTTATTTTTAAACTCTCTTCTTTCCTGTTGAAATTGTGTTTATGTTTATGAATTTCAATGGCTTCCCTGTGTAATCTGACATGGTAATTGGAAGTGTTGTCCAGTCTTTCAGTGTCTTGGAACAAAATACTGTGTCCTGTTTGAGTTAGGTTATGTTCAGCCACTGCTGATTTTTCAGGTTGGCCAAGTCTGACTCCTACTCTAATCTCTTTTATTTTATTAAAAAAACTTTTTATTGCTTTTATACTACAACCTACAAACTACAAAGGGAGGGGAAATAAGGGGAATACTAAATTAAAATACAGAGTTATACAAGGATCATACATTACGAATTATACAAATATTGTATCTAGGACTTGGAGTTTCCCCCACATTTAAGCATTAAAAAAAAGGATTAATGCTTATTATTATAAAGACAAACTAGTACAAGTATATTTAGCCTGAGTAAGTACATTTTATGTCTTTGAATGTTAATAAAATCAAACTTTCAGTATTAAGCTATTTGTCATATTTTTCCCCGTGTTTCTTTTTATCATAGTTTAATCTGACTTTCAATAATTTAGGATCTGCCGCTCCCTTATCAGAATCTGACTCTTCTGAAGAACTGCCTAGAGAACTTTCACTGCTTCCCGATCAGTATTTGTTCAGTATTTTCTTCTGTTACGCTGTTGTCCTCTGCTCTTTCATTCTTCGCTGTTGTTTGGTGCTGCTCCAAAAATGCTTTTGCTTTCGTGACAGAGTCAATCTTTTGCTTCTTTTCTTTGTAGTTGAAGATAAATCCTTCTGGGGTTATCCATCTGTAAGGGGTGGAATTTTTCTGTAGAAAAGATGTTAGGTCTTTATACTGTCTCCTCTTCTTTCTTATCTCAAATGGAATGTCTTTTAAAACTCTCGTTTCTTCACCTTTGATATTTAGAGTTATCCCATTAGTCGCTTTCAAAATTGTATCTCTTGTTGACCTTTTGGAGAACTTAACAAATACTTCACCGGGCAGTTTATTTTTCTTTATATGGTCTGGATATGTTCGATAGATCATATCCATGTCGCTTTGTAGGAGTTCTGCTTTAAGATCTGCCACTGGAACCAAAACTTCACTTAAAATTTCTTTCAAGTTCTTGCCTTTTGGCTCTGGGATACCCTGGAATCTCAGGACATATGATGATCTTTCCATTTGTAGCCGTAGCAGCTGTTCTTTATCAGAGGTCCGCTCTTTTCCCACCACCTCCAGTCTCTGATTTATCGCTTTTGTCTTAGCATCAACTTTTTTCAACTCTTTAACGGTTTCCTCTGTTCTTGTAGTAGCTTCTTTCAGTTGCTTTTGGAGAACATCAAAGTTGTTGTTGAGATTAGTCATCTGGTCCACCAGAGGGTGCAGTGCTCTGGCTAACATATTGGGGAAGTCAGTGGTTACTTCTGGTCTAAGAGACATCATCACTGAGGTTGCAGTTCTTGGAGAAGGTCTCTTCCTATCTGCCATTTTATCAGCCTACTGCATCATTGTTTACACAGAGAGAAACGTTCTTTTAAGTCTCTGAAAGTCTGTTAAATCAAATGCTTTCCGCTATTCCACATACTACTCGAGCAAATCAGCGCTCTCCAGTCAAGACCGTTGCTCTGCTCCGATGTTCTCTCACACAGTAACTTTTTCCAGAGTGGGGATTAACTCCTCCCCCTCTCCGCTAAATCGGCTCAGGGCTTTGGAATGGTTATTCGCTTGGACACTTGACTAGTTTTAAAAAGATACAGACTCACACTTTCTTCCGCATGTTCTTTCCAGAGGTAAGGAAAGCCTCCATTACGCTAGATTGCTTGCTCGCTCAATCTGATGTGCGCCTCTATTCTCCATTGCTGGTTCTGTGGCAGCGGGACCTATCGGAGCAGAGAGGAGCCTCAATACCTCAGCTGTTGCCTCGGGAGAGGCACCCCTCACGCTGCAGGCTACGAGCCCCCTTCAAGGGCTCCGGGGGGAGCTGGAATAATCCAGGACCCCTCCCATTCGCTGCGGTAGTGGGCAGCTCTCATCAGAGCGCGATGGAGTGTGCCCATCAGCGAGTCACCAAAACTGGAAGTTCCCAAACTAGGAAGTCTTCAGTTACACGGAGGGGGGGGTGTGAAGCAAGAAGGCAACAAGTTCTGTCCATGCCCATTATAGGTAAATCTTTATTTGTTATGATGTCTCCCCTCTTCTGGGCTTCATCTTCTGCCTTGCCCCCTTTCCCCCATCTGTCGCTCGCCGCCTCAAGCCATGCACTCGTTGGTGCTCTCTTCTGGCTGCTCTCCTCTTCTCTGCACGACGTACGTTGTTTTTTTTTATTATTAAACATCCGTTTGCGCATGCTCCATTTGGTGCTTGTGCGCAATCGTGGAGACTCGGAAAAAAAACACCTTTTAGCTAGGGGACATGGGCGGGCGCTGGAACTTCCTCCGGAAACACGGTTATATGCCCGCCCTTGCCCCGTGGTTTCTGGAAACTAGTACCTCCACGGTACTAGTTTTTTACTGCGCTGCTTTGGCGTTTAGCCACGGGTTACCGACGGGAGCTCTACACTTGCCAGATGTTGCCCTGTGATCGCGCCAGGAAACTCCGCCTCTCTTCCATCTCTGAAGCGTGGCTTATGCTCCGTGTGACCGCAGCCATCGTTTCCTCCCGGAAGAGAGAAAATTGCCTCTTATGATGAAAGCACGTGGTCGCTTGTGGAGATGGGACTTAGGCACCTGGCAGAGTTAGGAGTTACAAAGTTGTTCCTATGATTACTGCTTCCGTTACTAGTTTGATCTCATCAGCAGTGGTTTACTCTAGCTGGATCACTTTAATAGGTTCCATTGATGAAGTCAGGAAACCAGTATGACCACTGTGATATAACTGTACACACGTAACTGTACACACAAATCCAAAAAATGGGAGGCATTCTACTGTATGAAGCTCTACTGCATGATTTCTATGCTTTCCTCACTTTCTCTTGCCTGTGTCCTTCTGTGACTAGGTTCAGTACGTACAGCAGACATAGCATGGGCAATTGTTTTAGTGCTGATGTCACTTTCCATTGTAGATATGCCGAATGTGCTATTGTGTCTTTGTTATCAGCACATAGGGTTATGATAACACCCTTTCAATCTTGCTACTGCACAAAAGAACCACAACTAATTTGGCTAATCTGATTTATGTGCAAAGAGGAAGGACCCATGAATGTTAGCAAAAACAAGTCTGTCGCTTAGAGGATCCTTTTAGAGTCTTCTGCCATGAGGCAGACCGTGAATAATCCCACTGATATCACAATAAATCCCCAGGTAAAAGGGAACAGATTCATTTCCTGCCTAATACATGGGAGACCATGTCTACCACTCTAAGGTTATTCTTGAATGTTCACAGTCTTCCCTGTTAGCTCTGGGTGGGATTGTATGCCGATCAGTATTTTTTGTCATTTTTTTCCCCAAAAGCTCCAAGTATTTGTGGTTCAAATGTTCTTTGTAAACCCTTAAAGCCACAAAAGAAAAAAAAGCTATTTATATGATATGCCCTCAGATCACATAATTTCCTGGACTCCATAAAATCAACACTTAATTTATAAAGAGGTATTTGATGGAAGTTCATTCAACTTGCCCAGGATTTGTTTTATTTGACATATTAATACCCTTCCTTATTTCCTTAAGAGTCAAGGCAGCTAACAGTACAAGAACTGAGTTGCAAGGATGAAAAACAGAAGTCCATTAACAAAATGAAAACAAGACAGAGACTAAAAACTGCCAAAACAGTTCTTCCCCCCACTCGTGCCCTCTGAAATAGAACTCTCTTGTACACTTTCCTCCATACTTGGTGTAGTAGGCCATTCCAGAGCACTGGACTTGCCACAGAGAAAGTCCATGATCTGACTGTTGCCTACGAACAATCATGAGAAAGAGCACCACAAGGAGAAGGCTGTCTGAGGAATATAACTGGCACATGGGGGAATGGTGGGTACTGAGACCTGACTTAAATGTGATACTAGCGGATAAGATCTTCCTTGCATGATCATTCACATACACAGTGTTTCATTCAGAGTCGCCTGCTTCTCATTTAGAGTGTTTCTCATGCAACTTTAGTACACCAGGGATTCATAAACCTCTTAAGCATTGCCTGGTCAAGCTAATAATGTAGCCTCAATTTATATAAGCGCTCAAATGTAGCACTTCAATTTAAATAAGCGCTCAAAATGCACACAGTTGCACACGCAAGTTCTTGCCTACCAGAGTTACATTTAAATCAGACCTGGACCTTAATGTCATGTGAAACACAGTTGGCTAATGGTATAGCCTGGAGCTTGGATTAGGGTTGCCAACCATGAGGGATGACCTGTAGATCCCTTGGGATAACAAATGATCTCCAGAAGAGAAAGATCAGTTCCACTGGAGAGAATGGTTGCTTTCAAGGGTGGACTCTGTGTCATTATATCTTGCTGAGATCTCTCCACTCTGTAAACCTTGCCTTCCGCAGACTCCACCTCCAAATCTCCAGGAATTTTCCAACCTGGAGCTGGCATCCCCTAGCTTGAATCCACCACAGTTTTCACCAGTTTCTCTCCTGCTGCAAATTTCTCACTCTCCCATGCCATTCCTGGAGGGGGGGGGTGTCCACAAGGAGCAGCATTTGGGGGTGGCATATGGTGCTGCAGCAAGAGAGGAGATGGAAATCTCTTCCTTCTGCAGAAATTATGGATGGATCCGACCCAGCCTACAAGTTTATCTATTTTTTGTGTTTGTTTTAATTTTATTCATTGTTAACAAGATATTATATTGTGAATGCCTTTTGTTACACCAGTGGGTTCATCTGGAGTTACCAGGTTAACAAGCAACAGAAGCTGAGACTTGACACAGTGGGCAACAATCACAGGGCAACCTCTAATTAAGATAATTTTGCCAAGTCAGTAAATCATCCGCTAACAGGGAATGTTGTTTTATTCAATCCCATGCTGTGGAGAGGCACATACTTGGAGGAGGAAAAAATATGCTCTGCATCTTCTCTCTGTGTGTACTGTAGATAAAGGGCACAGCTGTTGCAAGAAGTCCTTCCCGGTGTTCTAATGAGGACTCAAGATGGGGTTATCCATTAGTATATGTTTGTTTATTTAGAAAAAAATCATTTGTGATGAGATTGCACATGTTTTTGTAAAAGTATTGCATGAGAGGTGGAGAATCTTTCTGCCTGCATGATCATTTACAAATTGTAAGATGGGTTGGAAGCACTTTTGCAAGACTAGTTTTCATACAGATCTCATCACAAAGAGATTGCAAAATCCACAAAACAGTAGGGTGAAGTAGTTATAGGAGTTTGCCTTAATGAGTCTGTGTACTAGTTGCAGTTATTGTCTGCCACCTTGAATCAGCAAAGTTGCTGAATGACTTTGTATTTGGTTTCCTTAACTTTATGTTTATCATGAAACATCAAGATTAGGAAACAGTTTTAATCCCCTCTCTTTTAAATGTTTTGAATTTAACAAAAATGTTGGTTTGGCAAAAATAGTAATATTCAAGACTCTATTAGTACAATATTGGGAGGGAAACTTATTGTTATATTTAAATATAAAAAATGTGTCCCCTAGATGATAAGGAGATCAGATGTCATTTTTAAAAGAATTCTGTGGTGTGGCATGCCAAATTTCAGATTTATGATGGAGGTGGACAGATTCTCTTTGAGGACCAGATAGACCTGGGCTACTTCCAGCTTTTGAGGATTCTAGGCAGAACAAAAATTAAAAAGACAACACATAGCATAACGTTGGGTGGCGCAAAGACAGCAGGA
>NW_015164750.1:104237-121513 GCF_001447785.1 Gekko japonicus
CCTGCTGAAAAAACCTGAAAGTGACATCACTATGCTGTATAACACTCTCTGGATCTGCTTGAACTCTATGGCCTTTACCAATGTAGGTGCAGATCTGCCAGTGATCAATGCAGGTGCTCTTTGCTACTTAAGTTATTTACAGAGCAATCCTAAACAGAGTTGCACCTTTCTAAGCACATTGAAGTCAATAGATTTAGAAGGGTGTAGCTCTGTTTAGATATTTTCCCTCAATTTTGATCTTTTTCCCTCATATATCAGTAATTCTTTCATTTATGTCTTTAAAAAATAACTTCCAGACTTCAAAAAATCATATATCAGTGTGTTTATGATTATATAATTATAAGTACATTTACCTCATTAATTGGAACTTTTTCCCCTAATACATTTTATTATATTAATTTTATTAAATGGGTATACTGCCTTTCTGCTCTATGAGGGCTCCCCAGGCAATCACAATGGACTTTTATATAAATGCGATATTAAAAACATTCAATGAAAAACCATAAAACACAGGCAAAGACAAACTAATAATAGCAGTGGCAGCAATTACATAAAATACTTCTGTATGTCCCATGAGATAAAAAGATCTCATTAAAAACCTGAAGGGAGGGAATATTCCTGCAAGTTTTCAGAGTCAGGCATACCTGCCTATGGGATTTCTAAAATGAGAGGTTCTTGAGCCAAGCCCACTTGGAAATTTCATGGTGGTTAAGAGTGATGTGGACTCTAAACTGAAGAACTGAGTTTGATTTTCCCCCATATCCACATGAAACCTGCTGGGTGATGTTAGGCCAGTCACAATTATCTCAGAACTCTCTCAGCCTCACCTACTTCACAAGGTGCATGTTGTGGGGAGGAGAAAGGAAAGGTGATTATGTCTCTTTGAGGCTTATAAAGTAGAGAAAAGTGGGGTATAAAAACCTACTCTTCTTCTTGAGCTGCAAGCCTTCACCCTAAATCCACACGCATAGGGGATGGGGGAGTGGAATTCAATTTGTCTGTGAGGCCCATACTTTGTTATTACTTGACAGATTCCAGAGCCTGTGACAACAGAAATAGGTTCAACTCTAGTTAATCTTAACTCAGCTGAAGCCCTGATGATATGAACAGGCTCCATTCCCTTTTTTGGATTTGTGCTAAAGTTATAGGTTCACTTGTCTCCGTTTTAGCTTATGTATCTGTATGGGAAAACATATGACTTTTATTTTTTCTAATTCACATTTCTGATCTATTCAAGTCTGAAATGTGCATTTGTTTAGCAAATTTCGGGCTGGGTCTTACAAACCACCAGCACAAGGAGTTTGCATAGGACAATCTTCTCTACTCCACCATGCCCTTCTCACATCAGGGATCCTTACAGACAAAATACATGCAGCAAAATGTGGGCTGGCTGTAATTATTCCATTGGCCTTACATCTAAAGTAATTTGAAGTTATCATAAAAAGTAATTGAGAGAATTGATAGCCAGCATGGTGCAGTGCTTAGAGATTTGGCCTAAGGTCTTGGAGACCCAAGTTTTAATTCCCACTCTGCCATGGAAGCTTGCTGGGTGACCTTGGGCCAATCACACTCTCACTTCCTACCTCAAATGGTGGTGGTTGTGAGGACAAAATGGAGGAGGGGAGAAAAATGTTGTAAGCTTCTTTGGGTCCCTCTCAGGGAGAAAAGCAGGGTATACAGGTCAAAATAAATAATTTGCCTAGTGGTAGCAAAGAGTCTTCACTCAGGTCATACTTACTAGTGACAATGAGGGAGTTTTGTATTTAACTTTGATGGGTCCACTTGGATCACTTGCTGAAGCTATCAGGAATATTTGATTTGTAAAAAAAATCCTTGCTTGAAGGTACCCTGGATACGATGCTCCTTGATCACCAATGGCTTTGCATATCACACACAAACACATACACACACATATGATTTTGGGTTTTCCCAATTCCTCTTGGCTTCTGGACTGCTGCACTTATATTGCATTCCTTAGACCTGCTCTTCTGGGAGTAAGCCCTATTGGATTAATAGGATTCTAAGTAGACCTGCTTAGACCTGCTCTCTTGGTCATAGGCTATACAGCAAAAAAGGTTTGATTTGCCCATGTATGCAGAACAAATACAGTACAATCCTAAACAGAATTATACCCTTCTAAGTTCATTGACTTCAATGGATTTAAAAGCGTATAACTCTGTTTAGAATTGCACTGTTACTGATTGTAACTGACTATTATACACTTGATTACTTGCAGATGAATTAATGATTTTGAGATGTGAGAAGATGCAAGTATTCTGTCATCTGTTGTAGCTCTCATGATGAACATGCTGACGTGGACCACTCAAGGAATTGTGCCTAATATCATTTTATTTGGGGACAACTTTCTTGATGGGAGTTACTCAAAAACTCTAGGTTTGACAAACTCCATATAGAATTTCACCATCCAGCTACTTCAGACAAAGCCAAGGAAAATCCTTGCACCAGCATGCGATTTAGTTTTCTTGTAGTTATATGTAGCTATTAGCTCTGCAGGACCTAGGTTGCAGAGGACAACCACTGTGCTAGTGTTGTTCATTTTGTTGAGAGCTGGTGGATGAAACAGACTCCTTTTCAAAAACAAATTACTGGAGTATTCTATTATAAAGGTATACTACTGAAAAGAAACTTGTTTGTCACTTTGTAAGGAATGGTTCTTTTGTGTATTTACCCTCTCTGCATATTTTTATTCTCATATATTGGAAATTCTGCCACCATTGCGTCAGCTGAATCTCATCCAGTTCAATTGTTTAAAGTGGTTCAGGACCTGATAACACCTAGGTCTGACCTAGCTAATGATGGTAATCTGGCCTCAAGCTGTGACATTTTTGCTAGATTGTTTACTGATAAAATCTCTTTCAACAATTCCAGTTTGGGTGCCAAGTTGAGAGTAGATCTCGTACCTGAGATGTACTTGAGCACCTGCTTATTCTTTTGTTATGGATGGATTGACATTGCCAATAGATGCCAACTTTGTCCAGAGTTTAAGATCCACCACTTGTGCTTTTCATCCATGTCTGTCCTGGCTTGTAAAATTGTGCTCGGGAAATGTAATGGAACTTCTGGTTAAGATCATTAATGCTTCCTTGACCAAGGAGGTTATCCCTAGTTCTTTGAAGGAAGCAAGTATGATGGCCCCATCTACTTCCCTCCCTCAGGGGCCAGATTTTCCCTGTGTTTTTCTCACCCTTTCAGACTGAGCCGCCCTAGTGGTCTGTTTTCTTCTTTCCCGAAGAACTTTGGCTGTTCCACCCTGTGTCAGTATGATATTTTACTGCTGGCTCAGCCCAGAAACCTGAGGGGAAGGGTCAGGATCACCCTTTAACTTAAACCACTGAAAATTGCACTTGAGACTTTGTTTTGTACATTTTAATAAGCAGTAGGTTTTGTTTACATATCGTAGTCAGAGAAATACGTAGACCATGAAAAGTAGAAGTCTAGTTGAGACTATACACTGAAACAACCTTAACAGTATCAGTTGAATGAACAGAAATTTAAATATTAAATGCACTGAGAATAACCTAAAACGAGCTACCCAGATATAAACACATTTCATTCTCCAGGGGGTGATAGAAGGTATACCAGCTTCACAGTAAAAAACAACCAAAGAGAGAACCAAAGTCTATAATCTTTTTCCATGCTAGGATGCCTCTGACTTCTAAATAATCAAAGACTGGATTCCAGGTTTCTTCATAGCTACTTCATTGCACACTATGTTGCAAACTACAGAAAAAGGGGATATGTACAGTTTTCTCCAAAACGCAGATCTCCCAAAGTTTCTCGTGCCGTCTATCTTAAGAACGGTCCAACTGGATTTGACCAGGAAGCAGCAATTGTCAAACGGCCCGCTGCTAATGCTCTTGAGATGTTTTGTAATTCCAAAATAACAAAATATTTTATTCAACAAAAGGCAGATGAAATTGGGTTGAAATTTCTGTGGTAACTCAATATAGATAAATCTGAGGTAAAACTGGTACATGCACAGACTTTATTTATTTATTTATTTATTTATTTAACCTTCAACTTTATATCCCGCTCGAATCCTCTTTTTCACAGAGGGTCTCAGAGCGGCTTACAATTGGTGCTAATCACACGAGTTTCCCTAACTAGGGCCACAGAGTTATATGGGGTAGGGGTTACCTATCAGCACCCTTGTGGTGGTGGTTGGGATGTTTCTCAGCTTCGGCACTCGGTGCTTCACTTGGCTTTGGCATTCTGTTCGTTCCGGATAGTCCTTCCTATGGGGTGCACGACTCGCGTCTTCTGCTGGTCCCAGCCACGTCCTTCTGGCTCCGCTGAGCCAGCGTCTGACGTTATCATCGTGCCCCGTCTCAGCAGCCGTCTGGATGTTTTCCTCTCTCCTGGCCACCAGGGGTCGCCATGTCGCCATGGCGATCGCTGTAGCTTGCTGCTGCTGCTGCTGTTTTCGCCGCCGCCATCTCGCCACGCCACCTCCGATCTCCAAGCTGAGCCGAGTTCTCGTTCACCGCCGTCGCCGCCGACCATCCGACGTCAGGCAGGGTGCCCCCCACCCTACTAGTTCTTATGTTTCAGGCTAATGAGAGTTTCTTCAGCTTTTCACAGTGACTTAAATCTTTATGTTGAGAGGCTTTTGTTCCAGTGTTTTCCCAAACACTCCAGTATATTTTCTTTGAGTATTCAATGGCCCCAGTCACACAGGAGGTTTAGGGCCAGAAGAGGGACGAATCGGGGGCGCAGCAACGGGCGCGATCAAACCGCAACATCTGGGAAGTGGTGCGCACCCGTCCCCGATCCGGCCCTTCAGGCCGAAAATGCGCATCAAAAAAGAACCTGCTAAAGAGCGGGACTTACCTAAAACGCCGCAACCGTCTGCAGGAGCAATCGAGGCTCCCATCCGAACTACGCATGCGCACGTATGCGCAGCCAGCGGCCTCGCGCTCCCTTCCGTGGCTTTCTCCCTGGCATCTGATCGTGCCGGGGAGCAACTGCGCGGCGGCTCATGGGATCTGTGTGTTCCCGCCACCGCGTGTCTCTTTTGGTGCAGCTTTCAAAAGCCGCACTTTGCCCACATCAATTTCCCCCCATGTGGCAGGGGTCACTGACTCTTTTAGTTTCCAGAAGGCTGGTAAACTCTTTCCAGTACCTAAACCCCATCTCTTGAAGCACTTTGTCTTGAGTTTTTAACTGACTTTTATGCTTTCTACAGGCTGTTCCTAACCACACCAGACCAGGGATCTCTTCACTCTTCAGAGCTAACTCCATGTTTGATTGGTTAGGGAAATTCTCCTCTCACTAGAAGATCTATCCCTTTCTTTGGCCCAAATGGGAGTGTCACAACTTCTCTTTTAATTTATGTGGTTAGATACGGTGTGTATTTAACTTTCTTTGGTGGGTTTTTCCCTCTGTGTGTGTGTGTGTACGTAATGCTGCCAACAGGAATTTAATTCCAATCCTATTAAATATTAATCTTTCCCAAGGTATTGTACCCAAGCTCTAAGGCTCCTTCGTTGGACTATGTGGTCCTGAGGATGAAACCCTAATATTTAAATAGCATAGGAGTCTGGGTTAACAATGACGAAATAAAACTTTATTTGTACAAGAAACGTATTGGTTTCATTATGTTTTGTAACTTGTCTCTTCAGTGAATAAAACAGTGTATGTTAATAAGTCCTGACTGAGGAATCACACTCTTTCACTTCACAAACACTCCTCACTCAAATCCTCCTTTCTGTTCAGAATGTACTTTGTCCAATCCTTATTTTATTTAGCTCAGTTTAATCTTTCGCTTCTTAACTCAGTTTCTGTCAGCTTCACTTTCACACAATTATAATACTTTGACAATATTAGGTTTTGACTCTCTCTAGTCGCTAATATGCCCTCTATAAGTATTCTACTTCCTTTTTAGAACATTAAATGCTTTTCACTGCACTAATATGGGATTCTAATTAAAAGACTGCTTCTCAGACTCTGTAGACTGACTGTTGACTGCTGGCTGAACACACTGACTGACTTTCTCCACACACACTTCTTAGCTCTGCCCATACACTCTCAGTCATCATCTAATCTCCTCACTCACTCATCCCCTTCTTTCACCCCCCTTGTTCTTCTGCAACTTACCAAACATTTAAAGAAACACACACTTAAAACTTTAAATCATTACAGGGAATCTTCACCTACTTCCCAAACTTCCTTGCCAACTTGCCCTCACTTTCCATCTGTGTTAAACTGCTCTCACCTAAGGCTGAAATCGGACTCAACTCAATCAAGGCAGAAATCGGACTTATTCTCTCCTCAGCGTGCAGCTCTCACATCTTTCTCTGCTCAGCTAATGCTAACCAGTCAGATTGCTTGGAGCAACCTGTCACTCAAGACTCTCTGCTTCTGTGAAGAATTAACCCTTCGCAGTTCTTCAGCTGTTTGTACAGCACTTCAAAGCTTTTTAAAAGTGCAGTCCATCACAGCAGGTATTAGACTTCTACTTTTAAAAAATCTTAAGTAACGTGACATGATATGGCAAACTACAGCCCAGTCTCCAACATGCCTTTTTAGGGGAAGATGGTAGAGTATATGGTGACAAAACAACACCACTGTTTCTTGATCGACACATCTACGCTTTGCACATTTCAGTCTGGCCTCAGGCCTTGGATCGGAACAGAGATGGTTTTAGTTACACTGATGGATGACCTCCATTTAAAGTTGGACAGGGTCAGTCATCCTTGCTGATGCTGTTAGATATTTCAGTGGCCTAGACTAGAAGTAGCTCTTCAGTGGTTTCTGCCTTTTTTCTCTGTTGGACACAGAGAGTTTCCACTGGTGGAGCATAATCAATTGATGCACCCAGTCTGGTAGGGTACTCAAGGTTCTATTTTGACCTGTAAGCCCTTCAGTACTTAGATGATTGTCTGAATCCTTGGGGTTGCATGTCATCAGTATGCACTTCACATAGATCTGTCCTGGCTCTGAACCACTGTGTTTTGAGGCCATGATCAAGAGACTAAGGTAGAACAAGCTAAATTTGGATCCTGACAAGACTGAGGTAATGTTGTTTGGGATATGTGCCCATTTGGGAAGTCCTGCAAGAAGAATTTTTCTGTTCAATTAGCTGCTTTAGGTTCCTGCTGGAAAGCAAAGTAGTATATAAACACCTAAATAAGTAAATAAAATGAGTTCTACAGTTTAGAAGAATCGGGCATGTTGTATAAGAAATCACATGAGCTGTGGCATTGGGAAGCAAAGGCATATGCTAATAAGTTAGCTGTCCCAAAGCATTCTTGATACAGAAAAGTCATGCCAGTGCTTGATCTGATCTCTGCTAAAGCGTGCAGAAATTCTGAAGAAACTGATTGGCCTAATTAAGCCTATAAACAGAAAGCACTGCCCACTTTTCTGCCAACACTCACATGTATCTTTTAAAGTAATTAAGTGATTTTGAGCCCAGTTCCTAGAACTAGTTAGGCTGTCAAGAGGAAGCATTTTCTCATCCCTTTCAGCTACTTTTTTGTTGTTGTTCTGGCCCAGAACTAGAACAGCCAGGGAGCCCTGATTTTCTTTTATCTAAAAGCTGAATTGTTCCGGCTGGAAACCTTACGATCCACTTTTAATGCTAGTATAGGCTTTTCTTTAGACCAGAATATAGCAGTAAGATTTTTTTTCAATGGTCATGATTTAGCAGCCAGTGAAAATTACCTCTTCTTTCTACCAACAGTCAGGCTTCCTGAATAAAACCGTTCGTAATGAGAACAATGGTATGAATGAACTTTTCTTGTTCAGCACTATCATGCAAGGCCTATAAGGTTACGTTGCTATGACAGCTGGAAGACCATGTGATGTGCTTTTGAGATGCCAAAACTCAACACCATTTCCTAAAACTGATGCCAGTCTTCATTATTCCAATACAGTAATTTTTAATCCCCCCCTTTTTATATAGTGATGAAAATACAAGAAAAGATCTAAAAACCTTGCCTGTCTTTCCTACCAAGACACTTCAAGAACACCCATCTCTCGGCTATTGGTAAGAACCATTTATTGAGCTATTACATGTGTCCTCTGCCCTTTCGCCAAACAACTTGGCCCAGCATGCTTTCTTTTGTCTATGTTATTTGCACAACAACCCCGCAGGATCACTCAAAGAGCCATCAGTTTGTCCAGCTATGTGTTGGACAGACATTAAATCTAGTTTGTTTTGACCCAAATCCATCCCTCTGTCGGCTACATCACGCTGACTCCAACAACCACTTAAACATACACATGTAAATCTTGTTATGACAGTTGAACTTTGCCTCCTAGTACTAATTGTTTTAAAACTGTTGGGCAAATAGTAGAGATATATTTAATCCCAGACTTTGGAGGTAAACACTGCCAAAGTTGAAGAATTTTTAAATAAACCTAAATCCAGATCCTGGACTTCATGGTGAGTTTACATATTTAAGAAAACCGTAGCTCAGCAAGTGAACCATTTATAAAGACTTCACAGTTTAGTTCAAAGACTATTCCATAGTAAATGGCTTGTACAAGGCCGCTGAAAAATTGAGTCAAAACTAAGGTTGGCAAATGAGAGAAATTACCTAAATATAGTCAGTGTGTGTAAATTAAAGAGATGTTCCCCAATCTGCTTGAAGCAACATTAGTCTTTCAGCAAAAATAAAACACATTTCAACATCTGTGATAGTTGTAAAATATATTACAGTTTTTGATTTACATTGGAAAGGTACATTCTTCTTTATAAACTGAATCCTCAAAATGAATTCTCTTCCTTTACTTCTAATAGTAAAGGACAATTCATAGACCAAGTACAATATCTTAGTCCTTAGGTCTGTAATTCTACATTCTGAAATCAATGGGATTTAAGTAATGTTCCTATGTGCAGGATTAGTGCCCCATCCATTTATTAAATGAGGTTTACAAAAATGCACACAACTCATTTCAGTAAACATAGCCCTATGGATTTTTTGCACACTACCAATGTACACTTCCCTAATGTTGGTTATAACAATAAATGTGTGTTGGGTCATCTTCACACAACCAATTCCATGTAGATCTTAGCATGGCGTAACTAAAACAATCCACACACGGTGTGAGGGAAATGAGTTATGTGACTCCATTATGGTTTGGCCTTATTCCTAAATAGACAAAAGGAAGATTTGCCAATTGCCTTCCACATAAATTTTTATTTGGTTTCATTTATAGTCCACTTTTCTCACTGGAATTCAAGGACTGAAGTTGCATGAGCCATTTGTGGGAAAGGAAAAGAGATAATATATTAATCTGCTACATAGCAGAATCTTCCATAGTTCTTTCCAAAGTAGTCTGTGTTGTATCTTTCTGTCATGTAATATGGTCAGCACGTTCTGACGCATGCAGGTATGGCTGCTCCCCCCCCCCAGTGTAATTCTATTCAGTTTTACTGCTAAGTCTAACCATGGTGATATGTCATGCCATCAGATTATACAAAGAAAGTGGGCATACATTGCCTAATATAGCTCTTGGCAAAAGCTTTTGGCAAAGTTCAGCTACACTGTGCTGACACAGTTAGCCACTTTGGCATCATTATGAGGTAATCTAAATGATATATAAGAGGATTAATTATCTAATCAAGGTAAGAATTACTTCACTACTTCCAAACGCAATCCAAAACATGAGGTTTGTCCTTAAAAACCCCATACATTTTGGGGTTACAGTATCTCATGTGAACCTGCAGGATCTTCAAGAGAATCTCCCCTTCTTTGGGAGCCCAGTGTCCTGTGATAGTGCCACAGATATGAAATACCATCTCCAGAGAGGTTTACCTGGGACCTTATTAAAGTAGATTTTACTGCTATATTTGCCTGGACCTTTAATGAATTGTATTTGCCTAGATCCCTAATTAATTGCTACTTTGTAAATGTTCTTGCTATTTTTTTTTATGATTTGTGACGTTCATTTGGTTTTACTGACTAGTTTTATTGTTCTTGGGGTTTTTTGTCAGTAATTGGGATATAGACCCCAATCCACTCTGTCAAGGAGAAGGCATATAGTTCCATAGCTCCATGCCTCTCAGATCTTGAATTAACAACTGGTATACTCTGCAGAGCAGTGGAGTATCATTGGTTCATATTGAATGGGTTTCTAGACACCACCACACATTTCTTAGCATCAGCCGATTTTGTCAGTCTCTTAATGGGCTGTTGTGCTTGTTTCCACAGTGAGGACAGAGTCATTGAACATTATGTAAAAATTAAGGGGCTGACCAGAGGACAAGCCATTGTTCAGTAAGTAATGCCTTGGCTATTTTGGGAAGTGGTGGAATGGGAGGAGGGCCTTCACTAACAATCCATTCATTTGGCAGTTGGTTAGTCACATGATTTTTTAAATATTTTTTTAATTTATATCCTGCAACCTTTCTGCACCATGATTCAGACAAGACAATGTGCCAAGGGCATAGATAAAACTTCAGATTATTTTGGTTTTAAAACACCCTTCCTTTAAAAGAGTGTCTTCCAGCTTTCAACAAAAAAACCCTTCTCCATCATTTTCTTTCCAATCCTAGGCCAAAGGGAATGCCCGATTAAGGATAACTGGTATAATTGTACTCTTTGTAGTATTGTATGTTTTGTTTTACAAATTATTAGGCTAAGAACCTGTGCCCCGGTCTTCATTCAGTTCCACTCAATGGAATACAGTTTAGTAGTTTCACTTGGAAATAACAGAGTGCAGGGACTTTGCAGAGTCCCTCACTCAATGGAATACAGTTTAGTAGTTTCACTTGGAAACAACAGAGTGCAGGGACTTTGCAGAGGCCTGCAATCTCAGCTTCAGTGGTCCACACACTCACATCCTTCTTGGGGAAGGGTCAGTGATAGAGCATATGATTGGCATGCAGAAGATCCCCGGTTATGTCCCTAGGATCTCCTGTTAAAAAGGTTCAGTTAGTAGAGATGTGAAAGACCTTTAGCTAACACCTGGAGAACGATTGCCATTCTGAGTAGACAATACTGACCTTGACAGACTAGTGGTCTGCTTCAGTATAAAACAGCTTCATGTGTTCATGTGTATGTTCCCATTCATTTAAGCATCCACAACTTCAGCAGTGGTGGAAGAGGCTGGATGTGAAGAGAAAGGTCTTACTTCCCAAATATCTTGCAAAGGTACACAAGGAGCCATGGTGATGAGCCATATTAAAATGCTGGACTGGGACCTAGGAGATCTAAGTTCAGAACCTCATTCAGCCACAAACGTCTCTGGATAGCCTTAGGTCAGACACACACTTTCACCCTGATCTGCCTCACAGAGTTGTTAAGAGGGAGGGGAATGGTTCAGTGGTATGGCTTATGTCTTGCATGTTCCCAGGTTCAAACCCCAGCATCTCCATCTAAACCAATCAGGTAGCAGGTGATGTAAAAGATCTCCAGTTGAGATTCTGGAGCAGCACTAGGAAGTGGAGTAGACAACACTGACCTCTGTATAAGGCAGCTTCATATGTTGAGGGCAAAACGGAGGAGGGGATCTCCTTTGAGGAAGGGCGGAATAAAAACCCGATGGGTATATAGGAGTCTGGATTTGGCCCTTTTGGCATTCAGCAACTCACTATATTACCGCACTTCAAAAAGGATATTATAGCCTTGGAAAAAGTGCAGAAAAGGACAACTAGAATGATAAAAGGGCTGGAACACTTTCCCTATGAAGAAAGGTTAAAGTGCTTGGAGCTCTTTAGCTTGGAGAAACGATGACTGAGGGGTGACATGATCGAGGTTTACAAAATTGTGCATGGGATAGAGCAGGTCAAGAAAGAAGTACTTTTCTCCCTTTCTCACAATACAAGAACTCGTGGGCATTCAATGAAATTGCTGAGCAGTTGGGTTAGAACAGATAAAAGGAAGTACTTTTTCACCCAAAGAGTTATTAACACATGGAATTCACTGCCTCAGGAGGTGGAGGTCAGTGTTCCCTCTAAGCTGAGTTAGTGTGAGCTAGCTCACCGTTTTTTAGCCTCCGACTCACACATTTTTGTCTTCACTCAGGAAGGATGGCTCCAGAGCAAGCTAATTTATGCAGCAGCCAAATCACTGGCTCACAACTTCAATGCCAGTAGCTCACAAAGTAGACTTTTTGCTCACAAGATTCCACAGCTTAGAGGGAACATTGGTGGAGGTGGCTACAAGCATGGACAGCTTCAAGAGGGAACTGGATAAACATATGGAGCAGAGGTCCATCAGTGGCTATTAGCCACAAGGCATAGATAGGAACTCTCAGTCTGGGGCAAGTGGTGCTCTGTATTCTTGGTGCTGGGGGGGGCAACATTGGGAGGGCTTCTAGTGTCCTGGCCCCACTGCTGGACCTCCTGATGGCACCTGGTATTTTTGGCCACTGTGTGACAGAGTGTTGGCATGGATGGGCCATTGGCCTGACCCAACATTGGCTTCTCTTATGTTCTTATGTACTACTGCCGCTTTCTTTAATCCTGCCCTTCCTCCAAGGAGGTCAAGGAACAGCATGTGTGGGTCTTCCCTCCTCCATTATATCCTCACAACAACCCTATGAGAGGGAAAATAGTCTAGGCTGTGAGAAAATTACTGTCCCAAGATCACCCTATGAGTTTTAGGGCATACTGGGAATCTGAACCTAGGCATCCCCAATCCTAATCTAGCACTCTTACCCACTGGAACTGTATACCAGCTCCTTCAGCTCTCCGCTTCCAGTAACGCTTGTGTAGTCTTTCACTCTACACCAGGAGTCCCCAACATGGTGTCCATAGTTGCCAGGGTGTTTACCAGCACCTTTTCTGGCACCCTCCAAAAAATTTTAGAACGTAGGTGGGGCCAGGTGGGGCTCCTTCTCAGAACTTCTGATTGCCCACTGGAGATCTGATTGGCTATGCATATTAAAACAACATTGTTTGGGTGGCAGCTGCCTCCACACTGTTGGGTTTATTCTCTCTCCTCCTTCCCAGTGTATTTTTTGAAAAATTACTCCTCTTCTCTCCTGCTCATGGGGTTCTTATGTGTCTTTGTGTGTGGCTCTGCCTCCTGCCCACCACCTTGAGTCAGAATCCCATGGTGTTCCCACAGGCCCAGAAGGGTTGAGGACCCCCTGCTCTGTGGGCTCCAGTACATTTGTCAGTTGAAAATGAATGTCACAACCTGGACCATAACCAGAAACTGATCCAGCAGCAGAAATGAAGCGAGCAGCTGACAGCAACTACGAACAGGGACTTGGCCAGTCAGATCTCATTTCCTGGTTACATCTCTTGGAAGCTGTATACTTTACTACTCAGATTTCTGTCAGGTAACTGGGAAGTAGGTCAGCTACGTTCACAATGCAGGCATATTCAGAAGAACACAGTGCACCTTAGAATCCAAAGTGAGAAAGCATTCAGAGCCCTGGTATAGAGATCTTAGCCACTACAATTGGAGCCAAGTTTCTTCATGCTCAGCTATCATAGAGGCGTGCAGAGGAAGGTGAGCACCTGGCAAATTCCTTTGGATGCCTGACAGCCTGAAAATATGGTTGTTCCATTTTACTGGGCTCTCTGGAGATTCTGACTTTGCAATTAGCTGCTTTGCTTGAGCTCTTTTTGTAAACAGAATTCAAGCATAGGCATTGACTGATCTGTCCTAGAGCAACCTTCCTCCCTACTCCTGTAGAAAACAAACTGCAGGCTTTAACTCGTGGAGAATTTAACTCATGGAAAAGAAAATGTGTGCTAACAGAAGGCTGTGCCAAATAATTGACCCATTTATTTATTAATCTGTTCCTAGGTACATGAAAGTAATTGAAGCCCTGCCTACTTACGGTGTCCATTATTATGGAGTAAAGGTTAGTAATCACCTGGAAGACAGAGTGTTTTGTTTATTGCATGACATTGGAGTTGTCTGAGAGCTTTAAAAAAGCATAATGGAAAAAGTACGACAAAAAATAAGACCTCAACATCTAGCAGTGAAGGGGAGGGGCTGTGGCTCAGAGGTAGAGCACCTGCCTTCCATGTACAAGGTCCCAGGTTCAAACCCTGGTTTTGCCAGCAAGAAAGGAGGTATCAAAAAAGACCTGTGCCTATCTGAGATCCCAGAGAACTAGTCAAAGGTCCCCGCCACACGGCAGGAAAAACACCGGCCAAAGTGCGGCTAATTAGAGCCGCACCAAAATAGAGACGCCACAGCGGGATCCCATGGATCCCCTGAGCCGCGGCGCCGTTGCTCCCCGGCACGATCAGATGCTGGGGAGGAAGACGGTCGGGAGGGGGAGGCCGCCGAACTGCGCATGTCTGAGCATGCGCAGTTCGGCCAGGAGCCGGGGATGCGCCGGCGAAAGGACGCGCCGGCGATCCCACGGCCGGCCTTGATGCGGCCGTCCCAGAAGAACCACCTCGGTAGGTGGTTCATTTTTGTTCCGTGTTTTGGGCGGAAGGGCCAGATCGGGGACGGGTGCGCAACGCTTCCCAGATGTTGCGGTGGGATCGCGCCCGTTTGCTCCGCCCCCGATCCGTCCCTCTCCCGGCCCAAAACCTCTTGTATGACCGGGGCCAAAGCAAACAAAATCAAATCACAGTGCAACCCTAAGAATTATTTCCCCAGGAGTAAGCTCGCTGGAATAGACCTAGATAGTATTCCGAGTAGACCTGCTTAGGACTGTTCTCAGAACCTGACTCGGTATAAGGATGGTTGGGTTGAGATCATAATTTTCTCACAGCTGATGGAATTTTTAAAAATCAGGTTAATTAAATGAAATAAGCCAAGCAGTCAGTTCTCTCCTTACAATGTGGGGGCCCAGTTCAGAGCAGAAAAGGGCCCTGAGCCTTCCTTTCTCAGGGGCTACTGTTTTCCTTACTGAGGCAAACGTATAGGACCACCTCGGTCTCACAGCTACCCTGAACTCACAAAGTGCCCTTACACAAATCACTTGTTCTCTGTCTCACCCTTTCACCACCCCCACCCTCCAGTTTGCAATAGAATCACCAATCTGCGTGAACAGAGTTGCTGTAAGGATTGCTGAGATAACGTATATGAAGTACTTTGACTATACTAAAGGGCTACACAAATGCAAAGTATTATTATTGTTAGTATTTTCCTGTCCGATGAAGAAGAGCTTTGTGAAACTTGAAAGCTTGCATAGACGAAAGAAAGTGGCACAGCAAAAAAAAAATGCTATCCTTTTACCTCCTTCCGTTCTCTGTGTCTTTTGCTAATGAAATTGATGAGCAGTTGGGTTTATGTAAGGGAGTGTACCTAAACCACTACTTTCTTTCTGTAGTGACTCAATGCAACTGTACATTGGACAGAGCTGTTGTAGTATCAGGATTGTTTTTTATTGCCTGCAGACTCTCCCCCCACTTGTGCCCTGCCTGTAGCCGCCATTGCAAAGAATGCAAGCCTCTCCTCCCTGCTGCTCTCGGCCTGTTTGCACAGCATCTTCCAGCTGGGAAAGGAATGGCAGACCACTTTAAACAATAATCCTTGCTCAGTTGGCTGCAGGTGTGCTAACAGAGAGCGCCCTCCGTCAGCCTAACCTGCAGATACTTGTTGAAGAGCAAAGTAGTTAAATATTATATCAACTCTGTGTTTTTTATTTTTTCCCCCTCCCATTTTAATTACTCGTATTCTTCTCTCCCCACAGGATAAACAAGGAATCCCATGGTGGCTTGGGATTAGCTATAAAGGAATCGGCCAGTACGATTTACAAGACAAGGTCAAGCCGAGGAAAGTAAGTGGATGTGTATTGAACACACAGATGTACCAGGCAGGATAATAAAACAGATTGCCAGCAGTTGCTCTTCTTGCTCATTGAAATAATTGGATCCAATGGAATAACCTCAGTATGAAATACATCTTTGGGGTAAAAGAAAGTTCTTCCTTTTTCAGATACTGGCAAAGCTCTGGGAGGCTCCATTCAAATGTACATGGCAAGAAACATAAATGGAAAGGTTTGGCTTCCAAGGGTGGTGTTTCCTTATTGGTGTGATTAAATGAGTGATATGGAACAGGAAGGGACGTACTGTGACCATTCATCGATGGTAAAATGGGAAATGGCTATCTTCCTCCCAAGATTATCTCTGAGCATAAAGCAATTCAGCATGTTCTTTGTTTACTGCTGGGTGTATTTGCTGTGGTTCTTGGCTCTTACGGCCTTAGCCACATCTACCCTTTGAAAAACACTCCAAAAGCATTTTTACAAAGCCCTGTAGTAGTGCTTGTAAAAGCCTGTTGTGTTCATACTAGTTGGACAGAAAAACCAGCTGTTTTATTGCTGTTTCAAAATGCTCATGTGGAATCTGGAAGCATTCTTATTTGTGCCAGGCTAGGCTGAATGAGAACTCTTGGACCCAAGTAGTCCAAAGTCACCTCAAGGTTTTGGAAGAATAGGTGTGACGAGTGGGCAAAGGTCCTAGCCATTTCTATATAAAACCAAACCCTTTTATGCCCGGTTGGAGTTTGTGAAGAACAAATAACAGCCATTCAGGATCCATGGAGCTTTGGCAGTAGATGGAATGGAAGAAATGAGAGTAAAAAATCCATTAAACTGCTTTTTGTAGCCAGACAAGGATCACCTGCCAGAGATGCTGGTTTAGGAAATCTGGGGTCTCAGAGGCTGGTTAATGAAGTGTGGTTGCTGGGAGAGGCTCACATTTAAAATTTCATCTTTCTGTGCTTGTGGAAAAACTAAAGGTTCAGACATGGACTGTGAAGTCAAAATGGCCCTGGAGCAAGCCAGGCTGAGTGGTGCCTGCAATTCTAAGCAGAGCTGCTGGGGCTTGGCTCTGTTTGCTCCTGGCTACCTGCAGCCCTCCAAAGCAGAAATTCACCAGGAAATTTCCCTGTAAACTAAATGGCCTGCCTGCCTGCCTCTAGACTAGGTGTTTGTTGAGAAGTCCCTGGGAGCCCTAACTAAGGACCTGGGGGACTCCTGAAGAGTGAACCAGGACAACCAACTGAAAAGTACTCGAAAGCGTTGAGTGATTCAGCAAGAGTACTTTATTAGATCAGGAACAAGACAAGAAACCCCGGCACGCAGGCCGGTATATATACACAGAAAACCCACCACCAAACACACCCCCTAGTCACCCTATAGGTTATTTACAGTGGCCGAGAGTCCCATTGGCTCTCGGCCGCGGACCTGGCCCTCTGGTTGGTGCGGGCTAGGATCCGCTCCGCTATTGTTCTACAGGAACGAAGCTCTGGGGTTGTGCTTGACTGCATGGCCCAACGGTCGCGCACGTGGTAATGGCGGATACATTACACTCCTCCCCCCATAGTACAGACTACCCACACACAAAGTCCTGTAGGTACGTCGGGGGCTTCCGAGTCCTA
>NW_015164750.1:121685-121803 GCF_001447785.1 Gekko japonicus
ATCGTCCAGGAGGACCCGACGCCGCAGCTGATCAATGTGGCGGTGGAGCAGTTGGCCATCCTCACAGGAGACCTCATAGGATCGAGGTCCCCGCACCCGTACTACTCGTGCTGGTATC
>NW_015164750.1:125007-197794 GCF_001447785.1 Gekko japonicus
AAATCGGCGGCTTTCTCCTCTGGAGCTTGGACCGTTGCGCAAAATTCCATGCGGGCCGCGAACTTCGTGGGCTTCGGTGCTAGATGCGCCGTGAGTGCCGCGATGAGGTCCTCGAAACTCTCCCCCTCCACGTCCTTGGGCGAAATCAGGTTCTGCAATAGGATGAGGGTATCCATCCCGCAAAGGCGGATGAGATGGGACCGCTTCATCCCTGCGTCGGTGACCTGCATACAAGCCAGATAGTTCTTCAGGATCATCACCCACGTGGTCCAGCGCTCCGGTTGGGCCAAGTTGAAAGGGGCGATGCCCTCGTGGGAGGTTCCCGCGGCGGCGGGCGGATGGAGGAGGAGGAGGAGGAGGATGAGCCTGTCTCCGACATCTTGGTCTCTGCGCTGGTTCGCGGGTTTGTTTGGCGGGAAGCTCGAAGCGAGGCGGGAAGTGCCGAGGCGAGGTGCTGCTGGGGTGGCGAGGTCGGCTAGGCGAGCGGAGCGAGGCACGGTGCGGGGAGCGGTGATCTGACGAGCTGCGGCGCAGCTATCTTGATCGGAGCTCGGTGCGTGCTTGATCTCCTCCGGGTCTTGCTCAGGAAGGGTAGAATCCCACCTTCGTCGCCAGTGAAAAGTACTCGAAAGCGTTGAGTGATTCAGCAAGAGTACTTTATTAGATCAGGAACAAGACAAGAAACCCCGGCACGCAGGCCGGTATATATACACAGAGAACCCACCACCAAACACACCCCCTAGTCACCCTATAGGTTATTTACAGTGGCCGAGAGTCCCATTGGCTCTCGGCCGCGGACCTGGCCCTCTGGTTGGTGCGGGCTAGGATCCACTCCGCTATTGTTCTACGGGAACGAAGCTATGGGCTTGTGCTTGACCGCATGGCCCAACGGTCGCGCACGCGGTAATGGCGGATACATTACACCAACCATCTGAGGGTTTCAGTAAAAGTCCATAAGCTTGGCTGATAGTTGCTCTCTGCCTCTGAACTCATAAATTTGAACTGTGTCATTTTCCTACTGACTGTGCCCTGGGATAAACTGTGTGATACAATTGTAAAGTGTTCCAAGCCTCTTTGAGAAACAATATTTTTAACCCTTGTCACGGTAGGAAATCAATTGTATATTTAAGTTGTACTAACACCTTGACTTATGTCTGGTTATAGGCCAGACAAGATATTTTGCGAGAAGGTAACTGAGACGGTATAGGAAGGTATAAGAACTCTAACCCCAGTATACATTTGATAGCCTGCAGAATCATTAAATAAACTTCTGTCCCATCGGGACCAATTGCTTTTATTAGTTAAAAACAGGATTTCGGCTGTCACTCAATTTTATTACCGACAGGGAAACCAGTTCGTCCCGGCTGCCCTTCGAATTTTCCAGGCCACAGTAGTCTCTCGCTTACTATATGGAATCCCTGTGTGGATTCAGAGTTTTAATAAAGAGATTGACTGAACTTACGCAATCTTCTTGCGACGCATTCTTGGACTACCTAACTCTGTTACCTATTATTCTCTCTGTGCTGAGCTGGGTCTCCATCTGTTAGACTCGCAGGCATGGACCACCACTATTAAATATTGGCTTCACATCCATTTTAGCACCCCTCAGAATAGCCTTATTGCACTCCTGACTATGGACCCGTATGTATCCAAGTAGTCACAGGCTGTAACTTCTAAAATACGCTCAATTGGCATTGACCTGGACATCTTGGAAAATAGAGATGAGATCTTTCTTTTACAAATCACCCAGTATGGGACATCGGAGGGCAAACAATCCAGGCTGGGGCCGGGGGCACTTGTTCCCCCCTTTCCCTTGGCCTCAGATATGCACCAAATAGTATGGCCCAATAGTTCTCTAATATGGTGATCCCACTGCAACGCAGAGCATTTATGCTGACCAGATTCAATGTTTTTCCCTTATCCTGGGTCTCAGATAGATATAGAGGCATTCCAAAATGCGACAGAATCTGCAAACCCGATACCTTAGATCATATTCTGCTACGCTGCCCCTTCCATTTACATCTCCGACTATTTTTGATTAAGCCCTTACTGAGTAGGATCAATTTTGATAATGCAATCAGGTTTCTCCTTGCTGATAAGACACCAGAAGTGACTGTACAGATTGCTGAATTTTTGTCTAAAATTTTGGTAGCAAGAATCTATTCTTAATATTGGTGTGTTCTAAGATTTATAGATGTAATTTTAGCTTGACAAAGTTCTTCTCTTACTGATTTTATATGCCAATAAATGTTTTTGTATTGTATTGTATTGTAAATAAACTTCTGAAGGATTCCTCATGGATACCAGTACACATACCTTTAGAAGCCACTCAGTCAGGCAGAAAAGGGGACAGTGATAACAGCAAATGAACTCCCTATCATGCAACACTATATAGAAGAAGAGAAGAGGAGGAGATTGGATTTATACCCCGCCCTTCACTTGGAGTCTCAGAGTGGCTTACAAACTCCTTTTGCTTCCTCTCCCCGCAACAGACACCCTGTGAGGTGGGTGGGGCTGAGAGAACTCTGACACAAACTGCTCTTTTTCAAGGACAGCTGTGCCAGAGCTTGTGACTGACCCAAGGTCACATCAGCAGGTGCAAGTGGAGGAGTGGGGAATCAAACCCGGTTCTCCCAGATTAGAGTCCACACACTTAACCACATGCACATATTTGCAAATCCCTATCCCTCTGAGCACCTGTCTTTAACAGCCCAGTGCAAAGTTCCTAATTAGGATGTCTCAGAATACTTCAGGGTTGCTACCTGGAGATTTGTTCGTACCTGTAAGTTACCTAAGGTAGCCATAGCTTCTTTCACCTTTTCCTGTCCTCCCTGTCCCTGGCCTGCTATAACAATTGGGCCTCCGGGTGTGCTGTGTGAGAGAAGAGTAAGTTAGGGTTGCTCTGTCTGGAAACATATGGCTCTCTGGGTTGCAATCTGGCAGCCGTATGTGAAATTAGTATATATTGACCTGCTATCATTGTTCTGTTAGCCAAAACACAGGAAGCCATCACCACTGCGTTTGTTTTGTCTTTTCTTTTTGACCTCTTTTCTATAGCTTTACTCAGTGATTTTGTTTTTGTAAAATAAAGAGCTGGTACTCATATATGAGGTTCCACCAATTTCTACCAATTCCTCCCGCAGAAGCCCCCCCCCCCATGTTCTGGTACTCAGTACTGGAGTACCTCCCCCCCCCCAAAAAAAAAACTGGTTTTACTACAGTATGTAGGTCAAGGGTTACCACTTTCTTCCTGAATTGTTTAAGAACTACATGATGTGCAGAACTTCAGCCAGTACACAGTTTTCTGGCACAGAGCTGTAGAGTTCTGCCATTCAGTTTGTTTCTGTGCTGCTTATGCTGTGAAAAATGGGCAGATTGTTATTGCCTGTTGTAGTAGTCCCTGATTCACATAGGATTGCTACCTTTTCTCTGGCAGAATCTGTGTCCCTTTAACACCTTTGTGACAGGCAGAAACTGAACAGGTAGACTTTGGTTTGCTCATTTCTGCTAGGGATGTACCCTTTTTACACTGGCCCTGTTTCTGTGTTGTTAACAATCATAGTCTGACATACAAAAATGTAGTTGTTCTCTCTGAGACAAAAAGAAGTGGTAAGCTAATGTTCAGTGTCTTAGGTTAGGGCCCGGGGCCCCAAAGTATTCAGTGAGAATTTATAGTTGTGCATTAAAAAAACAAAACGTGCATGCAAGTCATTCTTCCCATGCCTCATTGAGGTGCAATCCAATCAGTTCAATGTGTCCCTGTGGTGTGGCATGAGAATATATGGAAGCCAATATCTTTTGCCCATGCACTGCTATTTGGAGCAGAATAACTCTTGTTAGCATGCCCAAGCTGAAGGTTTTGCATTACCCCACTACTTTCCTTGGCCACCCCTAAGAGGCCACTTTCTTTGCCCTGGGTACATGATTGTGCACAGGAACTTCATTCCTGAACAAATCGTAAACATCTGGAATGAGCTCTAAGGTCCCCTGGAAGAGATAATTTACCCTGGGGGTGGTTTAGGGAGGAAACTTAAGCCAGTGTAGAGATTATGCTTCAGGGGAAACGCACCTTGTTTCTTCCCAGCCACACCTTTCTGCTTTAGTTGCATATCCGAGCCAAAAGCTGGTTATTCTGCTATTCTTCCTGCCCCCAGAGCATTTAGGGGTCAAGCATTTTATGCGCTGTTTTTGCCAGCTGCATTTTTTACACCTATTTCTATTCTATTTCTATTCAACTTCTGTTTTTGTCTCTATTTTCTCCCAAACTGAGTAATTGTGTGTAACTTCCCAAAAGTTGCAGTGAGAGGATAGAACTGCATTGCAGTATTGCTAGGGAGTTGGTCAGGGAATACCTGGTTATCTTAAATGAGCTCAGGTCTTCTGGGCTGGATGAACTGCATCCTAAGGTCCTAAAGGAACGTTATAATGTCCATTCAGAACTTATATCTATCACCTTTGAGAAATCCCAGAGAACAAGTCAAGTTCTGTGACACTGGAGGTCCCGGACACACGTGCGAGATAATGTGCGGGGGAAGTGAGGCTATTTAACCCAGAGGAAATTGACCCACAGTTGCACGACACAGTTATTTGAAGCTGTGGGCATAGCCCACCACTGTGTGATCAGACACAATTGTGGGTGAGTTGTTTGGGGGGGTGTTTGCTGTTTGTTTTCGATTCATTTAAACGGATGATCAATGAATCGCATCTCCACACTGAGGGCTTCCTATGGCAGTATGCGATGATGCGCATACTGAGAAGGGGGGGAAACAACGGCATGGAGTCGGGATGGCCTGATCAGACCATCCCGATGCCATGGGAGCGTACTGTAGCGATCACAAAGGGGAAAGTCCATCTGTGGCCCCTAGCAACCCGTTTGATACTGGACTTTCCCCGGTATTTTTTAACTCCAATTCTTCAGTGGAGTGAGACGGTTGCCAACGGTTTTGGGACGCTTGCCAGATGTTCCCATGTGATCGCACCCTTAAAATCTGCCCGGCATTCATGCCTATCACGCAGCTAATTTTGTGTGTGATCGGGACCTGGAGATGGGCAAATGTTGTCCAAGACTTTAAAAGTAAGGTAGAAGGTAGGTCCATGAAGTTACAGGCCAATGCATCTCTCACCAGCACTACAATTGATCATGAGAATGCAGTAGATGCATTGTAACTTGAGCTCAGCAAAGCATATGGAAAGTTCCCCCATATGGTTAGCAAACTGGTTCAGTGTGGGCTAGACAATACTAGTACCATTAGGTTGATTCATAGCTAGCTGGAGAACTGTAATCTGAGTGCTTATGAATGGCATTTCATCAGTTTGTTGGAGAAAGGATTCCATTGGTGCGCCATGGTGCTTTGTCGTGGACCTGTCACTCTTGAACATTTTGTCAATGACTTGGATAAAAGTGTGCAGAGAATCCTTATCATACTTGTAGATGATACCAAACTGGGCACAATAGCTAACACCTTGGAAAGCAGAAATAAAATTCATTGAGAGATCGGAAAGCTAGGCTAAACTTAACAATACAAAATTCAACAGAGACAAATCATTTATCTTATAGGCCCCAAATGGGTTTATAGAGTATATATAGTGTTGAAATTTGATCATTCTCAAGAGAGAAAAAACATAGGCCCTGATCAGACGCAGAAGTTGCCGCGGGAGCGGCACGAATGCCGGGCGGATGATAAGGGTGTGATCACACAGCAACATCTGGCCAGCGTAGCGCACCCATCACAGCCGGCCGAAGATGCGGAGTAAAAAGCTACCTCGTAAAGTCCACTAGCAAACAACTTGCGATGGGGCACTGCCGGACTCTCTTTGTGTGATCGTTCCAGCGCGCTTCTCTTGCGTCGTTGGAGCGCACTGGGAACGTGCGCCAAGGAAGGAAACTGCCGTCGTGTCTGATAGTGTTTGCAGTGGGACACACTGTGCTGGCACAAACAGCCACGCCTCCCCCCCACGTTTCCCGGCAAGTATGAACGGGACTATAGTGTGTTATTACTGAAGGTGTACAATGTAATGGTAAGCATATTTATGTGGAAGAAACTCCTTTTAGTTCAGTGGTATTTTTCTCCAAAATAAGTCCTATACATGTCTAGTTCGAAGTAACTCTTACTATATTTAGTGGGGCTTACTCTCTGGTTAGTATCCTGAATCCCTAGACACAGTGCAGTCATGTGCAGAATTACTCCAGTGTAAGCTGAGTGAAATCAGACTGGAGTCACTCTGCATAGAGTTGCACTGTTAGTTACTTCAAGAATCATTCACACCCTTTGAGTGAATCACAGGAGAATCGGCTCCTGGGAAGGTCAATAGGCCCCTTGTGTTCTGTCAAACTCTGGGGGGAATTTATGATGAGAAGAAAATAAGTGACAGGTGTTTTTCCCTCTAAAGAAGTATTTGTAAGCAATTTCCCAAAAGCATCGTTTATACAAACAGTGCTCCCATGACACTCTCTCTCTCTCTCTCTCTCTCTCTCTCTCTCTCTCTCTCTCTCTCTCTCTCAAACACACACACACACACACACACACAACATAAAGAACTGGCAACAAGTCACAGCAGGGGGCTGTATATTTTTATTTCCCCGCCTTTCGTCCAAGGAGCTCAGTGCAATACATATGGTTCTCCCCTTCTCTGTTTGAGCCTCACGACAACCTTGTGATGGAGTTTAGGCTGAAAGAGAGTGACTGATCAAAGGTCAGCTGACACGCTCACTACAGGGCAATAGGCACTGGAGCATAAATCTCCCCATTTCTAGTCCAGCATTCTAACCACTGCATCATGTGGATACTGATACTACCCACCTTTGGGAAACGGTGACTTATTCTAAGCAAGGAGTCACTGAGCAACACGAAAGAAGAGGTGGGAATGCAACCAGTTTCTTTACACAGAGGGTGGTTTTCTGTTTGCCATTGGCAACAAACTGCTAGCAAGAAGCAAGCAAAGGCAATCAAGCACACAGCCATTACAGGGAGAAAGACCTATATGTACTTGGTAAGGTCACGAGAGATGGACAGGCAATGGTGAGGTATGGGTATAAGATGTTGTCAAAAAAACCTTATTTTAGAAACCACTAAAAAGGCACTGGCCACCAACTCACTTCTGTTACAATAAACGAGGGTATGACATTGCGCTCTCTCTCTCTCTCTCTCTGTATATATATATATACATATAGTCAGACTGTTGATCCACCTAGATGAGTGTTGTGTACTCGGACAGGCAGTGGCTCTCCAGACATATTCCGCATGCAAGCAAAGCAGCCCTCCTCAGATCTGCTCTGTCATTCCATCTCTGTGGGTAGCCAATAACCACTGCTAGTTTTTCCTTGCTTTGGTTAGGATTGTAACAATATGTCAGGTTAAGGGGCAAGGAACATTGGCCATCTAAACTAACGACCTCATTAGCTTCATGCTCTGTCTCAGAGTTATCCTCCATAGCTGAAAGACTGCAAAACACAGGGTTGCCAACTCCAGGTTGGAAAATACCTGGAAATTTTTTGGGGGGGAGCCTGAGGAGAGTGGGGTTTAGGGAGGGGAGGGACTTCAATGGGGCATAATGTTATAAAGTCTTCCTTCCAAAGTGGCCATTTCCTCCAGGCGAACTGACCTCTGTCACCTGGAGATCATTTGTAATCCCAGGAGATCGCCATCTACCACCTGGAACTTGGTAACCCTACTGTAGGAGCATGAGTTCACCTGATCCCTGCCCCATAATGCAGCCTCCTCTGCTACAGTCTGTATTTATTTACAAGGGCTCCCAAACCTCAGCTGAAGATTTCTGGCTATTGGAATGGCTACAGGGAGAAGGGCATGATAGTGAAAATGTGTAGGATCCAACTCAAATTTGGTTTGGGTTTTTGTTGTTGCTGCTGCTACTGTTTTAAGGAAAGGTACAGGAGTCTTTTATAACCACTCCTCTGCTTAAGAGTGAAGAACAAGCCAGATAGGAAAGCCTTCTGGATTTGAGAGTATTGCATATGTTAGAGCACTTTTCCTTATCAAAAACTGTTTTCTCATAGAAATCTAGGAAGGCAGGTAGATGAACCTTCTCTCTGACACACTAGCTTGTTATATGCAGGGAAAGATTCATTTGTGGGGTAACATTGAACCCTCTGTCACACTCATTCTAAAGTGGTAGGTGATAGCTCTAAATGTGTGACTTAGCCATAAGACTCAGTCTTATGCTGGGAGGCTTTTGGTACTGTAACCCTATGACGGGACAGTACCACATCACAACCAGTGTTCCCTTTAAGCTGAGTTAGTGTGAGCTAGCTCACAGTTTTTTAGCCTCTGGCTCACACATAATTTGTCTCAGCTCAGGAAAGGTGGCTCCAGAGCAAACTAAGCTATGCAGTAGCCAAATCGCTCGCTCACAACTTTAATGCCAGTAGCTCACAAAGAAGAATTCTTGCTCACAAGACTCCACAGCTTAGAGGGAACATTGATCACAACACATGATGGATTGCTTGTTTGAAAGCATCAAACCTTCCCTGAATATTAAAAAGCAGGCCTGTTTTTGGGACTGCGAGGTTGGAATGGAATTATCTTCATGAGAGGCCCAGTGATACGACGAATGTTTATGATGGGGATTAGAAGTCATGTGGTACAAGCACATGGCAAAGGGATGGGAGAAATACCTCCATTTTATAGAACCAAATGTATATATGGGCTAGATTATCTAGTAAGTCAAATTTATAAAAGGAGTTAATTTGTTCCTTCATGTTAATGTAAATATTTCTCAGTGAAATGGGGATTGTATATAGGGCAACTATGTTTGTACATATAATACAAACAGCACATGGTAAACATTAAAAAAAAACTTAGTTTCTTTACTCTAACAAGCTGAGGCTAGTCTGAGTTACTGATGTTGTTAATGTCTAAAAAGAGCTTATATTCTTCTATAATATATAAAATCCTTTACATGCGGCTTTAATTTGTGGGCTGTTATTTAAACAACTGAAAAGCTTTGTAAAGGCATGTGTACACTTACATAAATTCACTTGTACCATCTTTATAAATGTATGCATGCAAAAAAAAATATATAAACACACAGAGATCCTGCTAATTTGATTTTGGAGGCATTAGATGACTATTTGTACCAGCCAAAACCAGAAACCATTTTATCTGAAAAATGGTGTTTAAGGGTGCTCCTTGCACTAATTCCTCTTTACACAAGGGAAGCACTCTTTTTATATTCTTCCCTTATACAAGATAAAAATAATCTTGCATCTGGCAAAGGAGCAATTCAATGTCCAACTTTCCAAAGACCTAAGTATGATAAGTGAATGCTGGTTTACTTAGCATCAATGCTCCCTCTAAGCTATGGAGTCTTGTGAGCAAAAATTCTACTTTGTGAGCTACTGGCATTAAAGTTGTGAGCGAGCTACTTGGCTACTGCATAAATTAGTTTGCTCTGGAGCCATCCTTCTTGGGCTAAGACAAAAATGTGTGAGCCAAAGGATAAAAAACTGTGAGCTAGCTCACACTAACTCAGTTTAGAGGGAACAGTGCTCAGCATTCAATTGTACTTAAGAAGAGAGAGTTTCTCTACATAGGAAAACATTCATTTCAGAATCTAAGTTTTTACAGTGTGTGCAGTCACTCAAATGGTTTTCTATTTTCCAGCATCAGGTGTTTCCTACAAAACATAATTCTCAGTATAGTTTACAGATTAACTGTGATAATGAATGGATTATATCTTGTAAAATGCAGCACTTTAGTACAATGAAACTGTCTTCCTGCATTTACAAGGAAATGCTGACTCTATACAGTTTCCATTGATGTATTCAAGTCTGGATAGCTTCTGTATTTTTTTTTAAAAGATACATACCTTAACCAAGATTTAGGCGTGTTACCTTGTTCACTGGCAGTATTCCAGCTGGGTAACTAACCACATTCTCCTTTTCTCCTGGCCTTTAGTCAATTCCACATTCTTTGAAGCTGTTGTCAGAGATGACTGCAAGCATCCTTTAGTTTCAACACACCATCTGAGAATAATCTTCTCCTAGGCAAAGAAAAACAAAATAATAAAGGGGGGGGGGAATCAATTTATGAACCTTGCTTTCACTCTGTGCTTTCCTACTTCAAGAGCACCATTCATGTGCAAATCCCTCTTCCCCCTGTCATGACCGTTCCCCCCCCCCATCTACTCTTTCCTCAGCCAAAAAGAACACTTCAGAATTAGTGTGGTTGCCTCTCGTTTGTTAAAAGCAGGAGAGGCATCTGGAATCAACTCTGTAACACTCTTTCTAGGCCAGAGGAAAAGTAACATGACTCTCTTGTGGTTAGCCTGTGGCTTTTCCCAACAAGGGAGAGCTAAAAATTACAGTCCAGCCAAAATTAACCTTATTTTACTCTCATTAATTTAAACAGGAAACAGAAATGGGTGTTTAAACATCTCCTGTTGAAATAAGTGGACACTAAATGTGCTTAACTCTTTGGCTGGACTGTGCCCAATGTAAATAATTATCAAAAACACCTTACAATAGGATTGCTTTAATACACGGATACACCGCTTATCAGTATTGGTTCTCTGTTAACTTGAATACAAATTACTTCACATTCGTAGGACTTAAAAGGCTACTGAAGTCTCAGAATCATAAAACTGATCACAGTCGAATTTGAAAATAATAGATAATGGCTAGAATCAGTATGAAGAGTTGGCATGGTAGGGCATGTGCTGCCGACAGGGCCCACCACTGACCGTGGGTCCCACCTCTGAGTCAATCTCCCTTTTTTTTCTGACCTCCAAGATGTCCTTTCGTTAACAGACTTGCTCAGGTTTTGCAAATGAAGACCATGCCTTTTTTTGTTGAATCAATCCATCTTTTGTTGGGTCTTCCTCTTTTCCTGGTGCCTTCAACTTTTCTGAGCATTATTGACGTTTCTAGTGACTTTTGTCTTCTCATAATATGACCAAAGTATGATAGCTTTGGTTTAGTCATTTTACTTCTATGGAGAGTTCAGACTTAATTTGATCTAGAACTCATTTATTTGTCTTTTTCATGGCTCAAGGGATCTATAAAACTATCCTCCCAACACTATTATATATATGAATGTATTTGTAGGATGCAGAAACCAGTCACCATTCTACTAGATCTTGGTAGGAATATTTGATTATACAAAACTCCTTAGTCAGAATATGTGTGTGTGTGTAAACTAAATAAAAGCCATAGATAAGACAATGGAATCAGCACATTGAGAATAATTGAGTTTAAATAAACAAGCTTTTACATCTGGCGTGCTGGGCTCTAGAAGCTGTTACAGATGTATTTGAGCATTGTCATTATCTAGAAAGAGACATTTAGCATTATATTCTGGGTGATTATGCATGATATATTGTGAACAATGTATTCGATTTTAAATTTCATTGTTCTAGTTTGACCTGGCCTCTGTCATTTTATCCAATTTTAAACATGGCCAAAATTGCAGACCAAAAAAAAATAATCACAAAATAAGGCCACATTCAGGTGGGGGGGAGTAATCTACAAGTTTGGGGAAATTCCAAGATTTGTAGAACAAGTCGCAAAACAGGGAAAAGGTTACAGGTTTTTTTAAGGTAAAAGTAAAACATACGGGGGGGGGGAATGAGGTCTCTTGGTACTGCATGATCACAAGATCTCAGACACCATTTTAAGGGTTGTCTGGCAACCCAAAACACATTGTTGTGAACAGCCATAACCACCACTGGGAGAAGAGGAACAAGATGGGGGAAGCAGTGATTGTGGAAACAATAACAGGAAGAGAGAGTGGCTGCATCGGGCAACCAAGTCTGCCACTGAGGAGGAGAAGTTTTGATGCTGAACTAGAGATTTGGATGCCATGGAAAATCTCTCATGATGGAAGAGATTTCCATCAGCAGATCAAGATTTCTTCGTCTCCATCGTCCTGATGCAGCCCATAATGTTCCTTGAAATGCTGCTCCTGGGAGACAGCAGGGAGGGGATCGATGACCAGTCTGCACTTTCCCTGAATCATGGTGCTGCTGGTGGTCAAGAACAGTTTCAAAGTCAGAGACATTCAGAGGTGGTTTGCCATTGCCTGCCTCCATGTCAGGACCTTAGCATTCCTTGGAGGTCTCCAATCCAAATACTAGCCAGGGCCGACCCTGCTTAGCTTCTGAGATCTGAAGAGACTGGGCTAGCCTGGGCTATCCAGGACTGAGTGACCTCTAGAGCTTCAGCTTTTCAGTTGTCCATTAGCCTGAATATCATGATGTGGTTTTTTATGTCTCCTTGTCCTACTCCAATGCTAGTTCTTTGCTTTTTCCTTCTTTGTGTTTTGTAGTAGGACAAGGCTTTCTTGATATAATGCATCAAAATTAGAAAACATCTTAAAAATGTATCTGTCTTCTTGAAATCCTGTGAGGGTTTTTTCTCATCTTTCCCAGGGAGATTTATTTTTATATGAATAAAAAATGAATTAGTGTTCTAAATAAGCCATACATTGTTATAAGCTGATGAGAAGCTTGGTTTATTTTAGCAAATTTGTATCCCAACAATGGTCCCTGCCACACGGCAGGGAAAACACCGGCCAAAGTGCGGCAAATTAGAGCCGCACCAAAATAGAGACGCCGCGGCAGGATCCCACGGATCCCCTTAGCTGCGGCGCCATTGCTCCCCAGCACGATCAGATGCCGGGGAGGAAGCCACAGTCAGGAGGGGGAGGCTGCCGAACTGCGCATGTCTGAGCATGCGCAGTTTGGGCAGGAGCCAGGGATGCGCCGGCGAAAGGACGCGCCGGCGATCCCACGGCCGGCTTTGATGCGGCCTTCTCGGATGAACCACCACAGTAGGTGGTTCATTTTGCAGCGGGGTTTTGGGTGGAAGGGGCGGATCGGGAACGGGCACAGCACGTTTCCCAGATGTTGCTGTGGGATCGCGTCCGTTTGTTGCGCCCCCGATCCATCCCCAAAACCTCTCGTGTGACTGGGGCCCAAGTTGCTCAGAGAAGCCTATATAGGGATTATTTCATTTTACTTAAGCAGTGACTCTGCAAGGTGTTTGAGGTTGAGTGACAGTGGCTTGTGGCTGAGTAAAATTTGGACCCAAGTCTTCCCATTCAAGTGTATCTTTCTACTGACTACATCACACTAGCTCTGTGGAGGATACTTACAGTACAGTCCTAAACAGAGTTACACCCTTCTAAGTCCACATAACTGTTTAGGATTGCAGTGTCAGGAGGAGTTACGATGTGGTGTTGTCTTCTGTAAGGGAATATCTTTTAAGCGGGATTGGGGGAGTGGGAAACTGCAAGTATATATGTTCTACAAGCTGATTTTATTTTTGCCTCAAGCAATATTACAAAATTTGCATTCACGTCTCAGCTTCTGACTTTATGCATTCTGAACTCTGTGATCTTCCTGAATTGCCAGTTGCTTCATCTCGGTCTGTTTTTTTCATTGGCAGGTAAATGACCATATATTAAATATTTCCAGGGACTACCCCTTCCCTTAGCAATTCATCACCTTAAGTGAGAAGGGAGGTGGGTATGACCTTGCCTGTACTATGAAGTCTGATCATTTATTTCGTTTTTAAGACTCCCATGGAAACACTGCCATTGGTCATATGTAGTCAAGTCCTCCTATATTTCAAAATGGTTTTGAAGAAGAAGAGTAGGAGGAGGAAGAGAAGAGATTGGATTTATACCCCGCCCTTCACTACCCAAGGGAGTCTCAGAGCAGCTTACAAACTCCTTTCCCTTCCCCTCCCCACAACAGACACCCTGTGAGGTAGGTGGGGCTGAGAGAGCTCTGACAGGAACTGCTGTTTTTCAAGAACAGCTGTTCCAGAACTATGGCTTGCCCAAGGTCATCCAGCAGATGCAAGTGGAGGAGTGGGGAATCAAACCTGGTTCTCCCAGATTAGAGTCCATGCACTTAACCACTACACCAAACTGGTGTTCCGTTAAACTGTTTCTCTTTTTTATTTTTCATTTTTAAAACAGTGAAAATCAGAAAAGACATGTAATTAAGGAGTTTTAAAAAACACATCAGGTTGGATCCCATCCAACTACTGTGCAGAGAAGGACTTTCAGGCACAGAAGTATAAAACGCATCAAACACACACACCCTGCAGCCTTAAATGCCCCTTAAATGTTGCTTCTGGGGGGCAGGAGAGAAGAAGAGACTGGATTTATACCGTGCCCTTTGCTACCCAAAGGAGTCTCAGAGTGGCTTACAAACTCCTTTCCCTTCCCCTCCCCACAACAGACACCCTGTGAGGCAGGTGGGGCTGAGAGAGCTCTGACAGAAACTGCTCTTTTTCAAGGACAGCTCTTATCAGAACTACAGCTTGCCCAAGGTCATCCAGCAGGTGCAAGTGGAGGAGTGGGGAATCAAGCCTGGTTCTCCCAGATTAGAGTCCACGCACTTAACTACTACACCAAACTGGCTCTCAAATGAGGAAGAAGGTGGAGGGTGTCTATAGGCAGGAACTAGTAAATCCCCCTCCCCTGCATACAGGGCCCCAGAAGGCATTTTCTTGGAGACAAATGTGTTGTTGTTGTTGTTGTTTTGGTTTAGAGAAAGTTGTGGGTACAATCTTGCAGCAATCCAGCCGTCCCATGCTGAAAGCATGGCCCATGCTATGAGAAGGTAGATGGTTTACAGTGCAATCTTGTGCAGAATTACTACAGTCTAAACCCCTTGAAATTAATGGGCTTAGACTGGAGTAACCCTAGGAGTTCAATGTTATGCTCCTAGGGCAGGGCTGTAGGACATTGAGCAGTCATGATGTACTAGGGGAGGGGGCAGAAAAGAAGTCACAAGATAAGGCTGTTGCATCACCCATCTTTATTGGTTCAGGTACTGGCTTGTAGTAATTCATTATAGCTGCCATCTTGGCAAACATATTGGAGGTGGAACAAGCTCATGCAAGTGTATGACCCAAGAGGATTTGGGTTTCCATGTTTCACCATCCCCCACAGGGTTTAAAGGGCCCCTCGCGAAGGTTGTAGTCTTGTGCACACCTTCCTGGAATTAAGAACCATTCACCATGATGGAATTTATTTCTGAGCAGACATGCAAGAGATTGAGCTGTGTTTCAGAGTATGGACACGGTACTTTTCTTTACAGTCGTTTACTATAGAGGTTTGTTTCCTTAACTCTAGAAGTTCCTATGTCAGGGGTCCCCAGCATGGTGCCCATAGGTGCCATTTCTTTCTTTCTTTATTTATTAGATGAGATTTTAAACTGCCCTCCCTTGCCAAGGCAAGGGTCAGGGCAGTGTACAACATAATAGCATCATTAAAAACATAACAAACACTTGAAAACAATAAAACACAATAGTTAACCTAAAAAAGATGATGCTAAGCATTTCAGTGGTGCCATATTGCCTTGTGGGGAGGAGTGGCGTGGGAGGGCCAGAAGGATGTAACCATCACTGTCTTCAACCAAATGGCTGGCGGAACCTTGCCGGCCCTGAGGAACTGCATTAGATCCCACAGGGAACGGTTGTTGTTCGGCCGAGAGTTCCACTAGGTTGGAGCCAGAGCAGAAAACGCCCTGGCACTGTTCGAGGACAGCCAGACATCCCTTGGACCGGGGAACACTAGTAGATTTTGATCTACTGAGCACAACATTCGTCTGAGGCTCTTCTAGTGCCCACCAAGTGTTTTTAGAAAATGGGTAGGGCACTTGCCCAGTAGGGCTTCTGACTGGCCACTGGAGATCTGATTGGCTTGGCAGATTAAAACAACGTTGCTCCAGCAGCAGCTACCTCCTCAGTATTGGTTTTATTTGCTCTCTTACTCCTATTTCCCAGTGTGTTTTATAAATTATCCTGCTTCTCCTCTGCCCTTGGGCTTCTTCTGTGTTTCTGGCTCCACCTCCTGCAGCAGCCATTTTGTGGTGGGCTGTACTTCCTGTGGCAGCCATTTTGTGGTTGCACACACCGCTCTATGTGAGAAGTATGATATAGGACCTAGAAACATCCAAAGGTATAAACCTATATAATTTGTTCCATAATAGATGTGTGCATGCTCCACACTTGTAGGTCCATTCATTTAGGATTAGAACAGTAAACTGTTTCATCAGGTTCTCCAAGTTCTCATTTTACAAGTGGATGATTTCATCACCTGGTTAGACGGGCTCTAAGACCCCCTGTTGGCTTTGCGGTGCTTCCTTTCTTCTGGCTGCCCTTGCTGGTAGCAAACAGATGTGTTCGTTCAGTTTCAATAGATCTACTGCAGGCTGTTTTATCAGTACTGCAGATGTGCTACTGTGAGGATAAAGAGAAGGAGGAAAGAGAGAACCATGCATGCCACCCTGATCTCATTGGAGGGAAGGAGGGATAAAACTGTACAAAATAGATAGTAACGGAAGCAGAAATGAGCTGGATGGGTTTTCTTCCAAGTTGGGCATTGTACTTGCAGCTGCACAAGATGCTATTTAATGCTGCTTCCAGAAGCCAGTCTGTACTATCGGGCTGCCAGGTGGTTATACAGCATCAGGCAAAAGTCAACGTAGTTAGGGATGTTTGGCACATTACATGCACGCAAATAATGTCAGACCCACTGTGACAAATGCATGAATTTTAGAGGGAATGGGTGCAGCTCCTCCCCATTCATTAACCACCGTGCAAAGCAGCAATTTGTCCATGGCTGCACTGGGCTTTCAACCTCTTGCTCTGTCTGCTGGTCCAAATTCCTCCACCTACGTTTACAGGCTCTGACTTTGCCTGCTGTGCTTGTGGACCTAAAAGATTAACATAGATCCCACACTGATAAGCGGCTAGGCTGAAGCCATTGCTTATGTACACTGCAAATGTGTGTGTGTTCAGCTGTGCGCACTCCGCATTATGGCTTCAAGATAAAGTGCTTCAGTATTTTGCTGGCTTTCAAATAGCAGCCTTTAAAATCCTGCAGAAAGGCAGCAACAGGATGTTGTCCGTAACACATCCACGTGAACCTGCTGGGCTGTACGCAGGTCTGAGGCTTCTTGTAGCCGCTTTCCGGGCTTTCTTCTTAGTGCTGTGCTATGCACAGTGAGCCCAGGGTGAAAAGGAGAAGCCAGGAGAGGAGAGACCCCCTGTTGAACTGACGGTGTAACTAGAAAGGAATCTCTCCTGGCAGGCACACATTGTTCTAATGGGAGATCTGGGCTTCCCAAAGCTATCGATCCAAAAGCTTTCTGTTAGCACTGCTTGATAAGTAAAAAGTGTATGAACAATCCCAGAGAAAGAGAATTTTGTTCCTATGGCTCTATTGCCCTCTTGCAATAAGATGTTTGTAACATTATAAATGGTTTAGAGAAAGAGGTCAGAGAGAGGTTTTTCTCCCTGCTTCATAATATTAGAACTTGGGGAGGTCACTCAGTGAAACTGATGGAAACCAGGTTCAGATCAGACAAAGAGAACTGTTTCAACGCAAGACATAATTTTCCATAAAAGGTATTGATGGCCACTGGTTAAGGTGGCTTTAAAGCCAAGATGGGAAATTAGACAAGAGTTAGCCATGCCACCCTAAGGAGAGTTACAGCCTTCTTAGCCTCATTGATCTCAGTTGACTTAGAAATATGTAACTCTGCTTAGGATTGTACTGTTTGTGTTAAAGCAGCAGAGCTAAAAGTCTGGCTAATGAGGGGCAAAGGGGGGGGGCGAACGATGCCTGAGAGAAAAGGTATTTCTTCACTTAGTGTCTACAGCTGGGGAAAGTGGGTGATTTGCCTCGGGGAGAAAGTTCCATAAGTGAGGCATCACCCCTGAGAAAGCTCTGCTTCATCCACAAGAGAGTTGGTTGTCCAGTGTTGTGGATATTATCCTGTTCTGATCCTGGATAATACTTAGGGCCTGCATTATACCAGGTCCTAAACAGAACTCAGTGCCACAGTCCCTATCCAGAGAACCTGAAGGAACTGTAAGGCAAATGCAGAGGTACTTTAGAAGAAGACATGAAACAGGAACATTTTATTTTTAAGAATAACACCATTCTCCTCTCCTCCATGTTACCCTCCAAACAACAAAGTCAGGCGCTCTCTCTCTCTCTCTCTCTCTCTCTCTCTCTCTCTCTCTCTCTCTCTCTCTCTCTCTCTCTCTGTGTGTGTGTGTGTGTGTGTGTGTGTGTGTGTGAGAGAGAGAGAGAGAGAGAGAGAGAGAGAGAGAGAGAGAGAGAGAGAGAGAGAGAGAGAGAGAGAGAGAGAGAGAGACCGAAGGTTCCTCATGTTTAGTGAGCTTGTTGGGATTCGGATTCCATGTTTCACTGTTGAACTATTTGTTTGCAAGGCAGTAGTATGTAAAAACAACATTCTGTGCCATGAATGTGCCTCTGCATTGTCTAACCTCTCTGCTTTATAAAATTAAAGTCATTTCCATATTCTTGCATAAATTCCATTTCTGCTAATCAGAGGAAGGAGCAAAGAAGTTCAGCCCGTGAACACATGTCCACTTCCCCTTTCAAACCTATACGTATAGCTTTAGTTCATGAAGAAATTAGATTCTCAGACTGTTTCTGTGTGTAATAAATTGCTCACTTTTGTGATGTGATCACAAGAATATGGAACACCGCCTGGCCACCTCCCAAACGTTTAAAATGTTATTTTTTTGCTATGCTCATTGGGTAAGAGGCAGTTGTACCTGTTCTCTTAAAAAAGAACAAAACATAGAGAAAATAAGTGCAGCATTTAAGTCATAGACAGTATCTGCAATAGAATAAACATTAAAAACTTAAGAAGAGCCCTACTGGACAAGAGTAAAGATGGTTGTGCTCAACATCCTGTTTAACACAATGGTCACCAAGTGCCCCCCAGGAAACCCACAAACAAAGCAAGAAGGCAGTCCTCTCCTGCAGCATTCAGAAAGTATGTTTTCTGTAGAGGACATAGTTCCCTTTAGCCAAAACTGGCTCATGGCTAGAAGCAGCAGTAGCAGGCCACCCAGAGACATGGTAGGGGTGTTTACTTACTTTGAGGGGGGCCCAAGTGTGCAGAAAACATGACTTTACTAAATTTAGCCCAAAGAAAAGGGCAGAGAAACCATTTGAGGGGACTGAATATACTCCAGGAGCCTCTGAGAGTCAGTAGAATAGAAAGTGTGAGGAAGGGACATTGGCCTGCTAAGGTCCTCTGAATCAAGAAAAGGTGGTTTATTGAGGTATTGGGTAGGATTTCCAATTTGTTCCCCTCCTTCCAGGCTCTGGACATTACTAATGACCACTGATTTAGATCTATTCTCCATGCACGTGTCTCACCTTTAAATTCATCTCATCTAGCAGACATCAGCAAGTCTTATGGCAATCAGTTTCGGGGGGGGGGGATTGTGTTTGTGTGAAGCAATACTTTTGTCTGTCATCGGTTTACTGCCCCTCGATTTCATTGGGTACCCCCAAATTGTAGTATTATGAGAGGCACAGAAAAAAAAATGACTTTCTCCCACTATGCATAATTTTATAAACTTTTTATCATGTTTTCCCTTAGTCACCTTTTATTTTTCTAAGCTAAACAGACCCAAACGCTTCAGCCTTTCCTTGTAGGTGAAAGTGTCCTGGCTCCTTCACACAAGCTCTCATTTTCCTGCTCTCATCCAGCACCCTGGAGCTGCCTTTCCTTCATGTATTCCCACAAAATTATTGCCATCTTACAAATTGTTCCTGTTTGGGTGCTTCTCAGCACTGTATTCAGATCTGCCTAGGGAGACTATGCAGGCAAATCTGCCTAGGGAGACTATGCAGGCAATTGTGTGAACCGTGAGGGATCACTGAGGTGAAATGAGTCTGCCTCATTCATGTGCCAAAATCCCCCACCTGCTTCTCAGACCTGGTAGAACAGGTTGTCTCTTACTATCTGTAGTTTTTGGATTTCCCACCGCCTTCAGGTATGCAGGGAGCACCGCAGCATATGGCATTGCGAATGAAAAATTCCAAGGAAGTGATAAAGAAGGGGGAGGCAAGGCAGGAGTCATTATTAGTCAGAGTGAGGGATAAAGCAGTGAGAAAAAGAAGGCATTTATGCTTTCACGAGATCTTGTTTCACTCAGACCTCCTCCTCCTCCTCCTCCTTTCTCTCTCTCTCTCTGGCTCATTTGAACACTCTCTCTCTCTCTCTCTCTCTCCCACTCTCTCTCTCTCTCTCTCTCTCTCTCTCTCTCTCTCTCTCTCTCTCTCTCTCTCTCTCTCTCTCTCGTTAAATAAACCTGATATCTAAGCTTTAAGGAAAGTGGAGCTGGAAAGCAACAACCTCTTCCTGTAGAACCTGTTGCTTCTGGTAGCGTTAACAGAGCAGCGTGGAATGATTGTATTTCTTTAGCTCTTATTACCAGGCAAATGGTCTGCCCTCTGTCTTGTCCAGAGCTGCAGCTGAAATCCCTTCCTTCTCTGCAGAGCTGGCTAAAAGGACAACCCTCCTCCTGCGAGACACCCTTTGGTTTCCCTCCTCTTCCCCTTCTGTTGTGCTTTATCTGTGGGCTGTGGAGGAGAGAGCCTGGAACTGGGAGGCAGCCCTGTCTGATAATGTGGTGATGTCAGCAGCATGTCAGCAGAGGGAAGGCTGTCTTGAGAAACTGGAGCTACACCTTAGTGTCTGAAAGTCAGGCAGACGAGTGAGTTAAGCTAGGAAGTTCTCCTGGTGCCCGGGGGAAAGGGCTCCAGAGAAGGAACTGATTGCAATGTATACTTTTTGAAAAACCAAACCAACACAGAACAACACTTTTGACACTCTTTGGATTAACGAACGGAATTTACAAAGTGACTTCCACAAAGAGCCAGCCCAGTACTGAACAGGTAAGTACTGAGGACATTGTATCCGGGTTTTCGCTTGCCTTGCCACCATAAATGAGCTGTTCGTGCAACATAAATGTTGTGTATTGAGTTCTGTTTTGGGGGTTTTTCTCTCCCAAGAGGTAAAGCAAAAAGAGAACGTGATGTCTGTATTGGGGCAGAGCCTAAATGGGTATCATTCGGTTGAAACCAGCCCTTCTGATACCGGATAACACATTTAAAAATATATATATATATATCAGAATATCAGCTACCAGATAGTTTTGTCTAGTGATTGATCTTACAAGTCAAAAGGCTTCAAAAACTTCCTTGAGACAGATCACCCTGTTTTCTCCCTTGGTTAAATTTCTTGTCTGTAACAATTAGCTTGCTGATAATTCTTTTTAAAATTTACAGGCTCTTTTGAGGCTGTTATATTTTCTTTCCATGGAAAGATAACTGGATTTCTCAGCAACAAGGGTCTTTAAAACATTCCAGCAAACCACAAACAGGGTATTTTTACGGCCCTATTCATCACAATTTGCAGTACTTTTTAGTGCAGAAGAATCAAATAACAATCGTAAAGTACATTTTGGCTAAAGGCACAGTTTGTATCTAGCAGGATTTCTGAAGATGAAAGGCTTGTAAAAAGAGCAGTTCTGTTGCTCTCCCATGCACACATGTGAAGGATTATGCTTTATTTAAGACATGGGATAAGTGCATTGAAAATACAAGTGTAATCTTCATGTCTTTCAAGTCTGTGGTTGCTGAGCACTGAGTTTATGTTTAGCAACTGCAGTGGTATATGCTTGTTAAAAATGTTATATCCCAGTATTTCATATGAAAAATTGGAACTTTAAACAAGACCTTCTGGGAAACTGTTATATACAATAAGCACTTTAATTCTTGGAAAGAATCTTTAGCTACAAATTATTTCCACTGTGTTTTAATGGTGCTTATGCTTAAGTATGTGTGGATATTGTTGTGGTCTTGTGCATAAAGTGTGCATAAGGTTGAGGTGAGTGGATACAGTAAGACTTGGCTTACTTCCAAGAGTTCCTTATGCACACTTACCGGGTACTCTCAAGCAAACATCAGGAATCAAGTTGTAGGGCTGTGACCCAAATGATACTTGCTTAAAAGTAAGTTGCCACAGTGGAATTTACTTCCAGTGCCTAACCATGAACAGGAGATAGGTGACAGAAGAACTGTAATTCAACAGGAGAACATTTGCTTTCTGAGAACTGTTATTGAGGTTGTTTTCCCTTTTATACTCCAGTGATGAAGTGAAAGCTTATACTGTAAGACATTTTGGTCACCTTTAAGGTGCCATAGGACTCCTGTTTTATTTCCCTTTTGCTGTAGCCATCCGGTGTTTTACTTACTGTAACATTAGACCTGAAGGAATCTTCTTACTCCCTTACATCAGCCACAGCAACAAAAGTGTTTCATAACTAATTTTCCCTGTGAGGCACTCCAAAGGGTTCTGTTGAGGATGGGTGAGTGGGCATCAACATGGCAAATGGGGTTCAATGTGGCCAAGTGCAAAGTGATGCACATTGGGGCCAAAAATCCTAACTATAAATACACATTGATGGGGTCCAAACAGGCAGAGACTGACCAAGAGAGAGATCTTGGAGTCGTAGTTGATAACTCATTGAAAATGTCAAGACAGTGTGTGACTACAATAAAAAAAGGCCAACACTATGCTGGGGATTATTAGGAAGGGAACTGAAAACAAATCAGCCAGTATCATAATGCCCCTGTATAAATCAGTGGTGCCACCTCTTTTGGAATACTGTGTACAGTTCTGGTCACCACACCTCGGAAAGTATATTATAGCATTGGAAAAAGTACAGAAAAGGACAACTAGAATGATAAAAGGGTTTGAACACTTTCCCTATGAAGAAAGGTTAAAATGCTTGGGGCTCTTTAGCTTGGAGAAATTATGGTTGAGGGGTGACATGATCAAGGTTTACAAGATTATGCATGGGATAGAGCAGGCAGAGAAAGAAGTACTTTTCTCCCTTCGTCACAATACAAGAACTCGTGAGCACTGGATTAGAATAGATAAAAGGAAGTACTTCTTCACCCAAAGAGTGATTAACACATGGAATTCACTGCCACAGGAGGTGGCGGCGGCTACAAGCATGGATGGCTTCAAGAGGGAATCAGATAAACATATGGAGCAGAGGTCCATCAGTGGCTATTAGCCACAAGGCATAGATAGGAACTCTCAGTCTGGGGCAAGTGATGCTCTGCATTCTTGGTGTTTGGGGGGGCAACAGTGGGAGGGCTTCTAGTGTCCTGGCCCCACTGCTGGACCTCCTGATGGTACCTGGTATTTTTGACCACTGTGTGACAGAGTGTTGGACTGGGTGGGCCATTGGCCTGACCAAACATTGGCTTCTCTTATGTTCTTATACCTAGCCTTCAGAGGCAACTACGGAAAGCTCTTGGCTTTTTTGCACAAGTACTTGATAAGGAGCATCATCTCTTTCAGCAAGTCCCAAAGGAGGGGGGGGGACAGCTATGGGCACGTTGACATGGTACAGGTTTCCAGAGAGGAAATAGTTAAGCATCTCGTGGAACCTTAAGGACTAACCAGTTTATTGTGGCATGGCTTCCCTGGATTGTCAAGCATAGGAGGAGCCAGTTCAGTATGGGGAAGGCTTTACGTTGCTGGTCAAGGACTTGGGGGACCCAAATTTATACTTCCCCTGCCCCTCCAAGAAGCTCACTGGGTGATCACTTTCTCACACACAGGGTTGTTGTGAGACCAGAGCAGAAGGAGAAGAGAACTGCGTACACTGCCTTGTGCTCCATGGAGGAAGGCAGGATAAAACTGTGGCAGATCATTGTTTGTTAATGAACATATATGAGCATATTTGGAGGGCACCTGTCTGTTGCTCTGCTCATTCATGTTTCCTCCCCTTGCTTCTCTCTCTCCACTCCTGACTCATTCCCCTCTCTTGCCTGTACTAGCTCTCCCTATAATTTGCACTTTAACCTCATCCTCTGTGCTTCTGCTTCCACTTTACTTCCTGTTCCCATGAAAAACTAGCCTGCAGAGCTGCTTTCTGCACAACTGTGTCTGCCAGTGCTGGGCACCAATCCCACACAAAGGTCACTTTAGCAACACTATTTTCACAGAATTAGTAGGCAATAGGAGTTAGGGTTAGGGGTTCCCGTGAGTACATGTAGAAGACACCACAAGCTTATTTCCCCCTGAAAATGTTCACGGGGAAACAGTCTTGTGAATGTCCCTTGTTTGTATTGCAACACCATTACTTTTCATACAAGCTGACAGCCTGTAAAGAATTGTTCAAGGGGTAAACAGTTTGGAAGTCCTTTTCCAAGACCTCCCTTGCAAGTATGAAATACGCTCTCACGGGCTTGAGAAATCTGATTTCTTTCCCCACCTTTAACATTCCTTACCTCCTGGAGCATATTCAGTCCTTATCAGGCCAGTTTTTGTTTTCCCTTTTTCTTTTGGCTAATGTACAAAGTCATAGTTGAGTCTTTTTGAGTATATAGAACCCCATATTTTGTCTGTGGGGCCTGACCTGAATAGCCCAGGCTAGCCCGATCTCATCAGACCTTGGAAGCGAAGCAGGATCAGCCCTGGTTAGTATTTGGATGGGAAATCACCAAGGAAGCCCAGGGTCACAATGCAGAGGCAGGCAATGGCAAACCACCTCTGAACATCTCTTGCTATGAAAACCCTACTGGGTCACCGTAAGTCAGCTGCGACTTTCCACTACCACCATTTTGTCTGTGTAATGCTCCATTGTAAGGATCACTTTACTAATGGATATAGTGATACTGGAAAATTCCTAAAACACTCACCATATAGAGGACGCTCGCAAGACCACGTGATAATTGAGAAGAAAAGTCATTTCATGGGGTCTTCTCCAACTTTAATATGGCTATATGGTAGACCACATTGTTGTGGTGTGAAGGGACTATGTAAAGAAAGCCAGGCGTACAAGAACTGTATGTACATTATTGTGTATACAGCAAATGCAAGTCCAGGGGGAGCAACCATAGCAGTGTACTGCCATTGGAACAGTGTCCCACTTGTGGCATTGATGTGCTTCCCCTAAGATTTTTTCCCCCAGAAATAGACTTTTTAAAATGTATAGCATGAAAACTTCCATTAAGCAATGAGAGGTTTTTAAAAGAATTAGCAGTGTTTGATGTCAGCAACAGTGATAATGATCCAGGTTCTACTCTCCTGCCTCTGCACAATAAGGATTATCTTGAAATTCCCCCCTTTAATTGCTATGATTATCGTGGCAGGGGGCTTAAGGGGGAAAGGGGTAACTTAAGGAAGATATTACTTAAGTAAGGGAGTTGTTCTTAATAAGCAAGCATAGCTTCCAAAATTAAACATTTTTTTTTAAACATACATGTTTCTGACTAAAAGTGGATAGACCTGTTCTTGGAGAGAGGGCTCTGCAAGCTTCTGTGGGGAAATCACTGGGGAACAAATTTTTAATTTTTTTTTTTTTTTTATTCGGCTTTTATCCCGCCCTGCACCCTATATGTGTTTAGCATAACTTTCTGGAATAAGCATCCAGCTAAAGATACCAGTGATTTAACCTGCAACTGCATATGCTGTACATCCACAGACCCTCCCCTGCACGCATAGGCTTTTCAGTAAGTTTTGTTTTCTGGAGGCTGGAGCCCTGCTCTCTTTGAATACATGTCCACTGTACACATATGACACAAGTACAGACTTCAGTTCTAAACTGTGGTGAAACTGGTTTGAACATGCAGTCTCTGTCCTGAAAACTCATAATGCAGCAAATAAGAGCTCAAACCTCTTCTGCTGTGTCTACCACATATTGAAATTTCTATCTGCCTTCATCTTAAGAAAGTAGGGTTGCCAACTCCAGGTTGGGAAATTCCTGGAGGTTTGGTGGTGGAACCTGGGGAGTGTGGGGTTTGGGGAGGGGAGGGATCTCAGTGGGACATAACACCATAGAGACCACCTGCCAAAGGAGCCATTTTTCTCTGAGGGAACTGATTTCTGCAGTCTGGAGATCAGTTATAATTCTGGAAGGTCTCCAGGCCCCACCTGGAGGTTGGCAACCCTGTAAACACTATGAAGACCACTCCTATGGGGTTTTTGTACTTGGAAAGAAGCCTGAGTTCAGTGGGGCTTGCTTTCAAGTAACTATGCTTAGGTTTCAGGTGATTCAGCATTTTGTTACTAACTGCCACATCTTTCTCATGGTCCTCTAATCCATGAGTCACTTGGCTTACTAGTTCCCATTTTGCACTGACATTTGCCACAAGGCCAGTGTGTTGACTAAATGTGGGGCACGGACTGTATGCAGTAGCTCTGCATTCTTTTGGCTACTAGCTCTGCCCTTCCATGCTATTGGACCCAGCCCAGACATTAAGCTGTCCCACGTCAGTTTCCTTTTCACCGCACCTCTTAGACTGAAATGTTACCAGAGAAATTGTTTTGTTTTAGTCATGCATAAAATATTGAATTTAAAATTCCCAGCAAGAAATGAAAAATTGTGTATGAGAGCTTTGAACCTGGGGTTCATCGCCGCTTCATTGAGGATGAGGTTTGCAAAAGCCCAGCCATCTATTTTAATCATATTGGGTTGGATCCGTCCAGGTTTTCTGTGCAAAAGGGAGGAGGGAGTCTCCTTGGGCCACCAAAAAGGCTATGCTTGGGGATCAGATGACCCACCTGGAATGATCTATGAGGAATGGGGGTTTTCATATGGGTTGGAATTGGCTGAGATCGAGCAAAAAAAAAATTAATATTTATATATTTACATTATTTATTTGCCACCTTTCTTCCTTACAGAGCTCAAGGCAGCTTACCCTATTCATAAAATACAAAAAATAGATTACATAAAAAACATAAAACCAAAATTACAATTTAGGACTGCTTTTATCAAATGCCATTCTAAATGCTAAATAAGACCATCTTCAGCTGCCTCCTAAAGACTGAAAGTGAGAGGGCCGGGCACACCTCCCTGGGGAGGTTGTTCCATACTCATGGGGCTGCCTCAGAAAAGGCCCTATCTCATGTACCCACCAAAACAAGCTTCTTTGATTGATGGGACAGTCAGGAGGGCCTCTCCCTGTGATCTTAATTCTGGGCAGAAACATATGAGAGAAGACAGTCCCTCAGATACCCCAAGCCTAAGCCATCTCAGGCTTGAAAGGACAAAGTGAACACCTTGAATTGGGCTTGGGAGCAGATCGGAAGCCAATGTAATTGCTGTAGTATCAAGGTCACAGACTCCTGTTAGTTGGTGCTAACGCCCAGCTTAGCCACAGCATTCTGCTGTAGGTGCAACTTCTGAACAATCTTCAAGGGTTGCCCCAGTTGAGTGCATTGCAGTAGTCCAGCCTAGATGTAACTAAGATATGGATCATTGTGGCTAGATCTGACTGACCCAGGAATGGATGCAGCTGATGCATCAGCTGAAGCTGGGCAAAAGATGGCTGGATCTAACCCAGTGATATGCAGTTTCTGCAAAGAAATGTTTATTCACAGTAACGGAGGCAAAATGCATGCACTAAAAAACAGTTATTCTGTACTTGCATGAAAGGGAATTTTTACAGAGTCTTTTTAAAGACAGGTAACCTTTTGTGGCTCTTGTGTCGTTCCACTGTGTGTTCGTGTGTGATGGGAGGGGTGTTCTTTAATCTCTGTTTTTGACTCTAGATAAATTACCTTCTGTGCTGTGTCACTGATTGCCTGGCTGATATCTTAAACCGAGTATTAAAATAACTTCATAAGTCCCAAACTTGGTGCCGCAAGCAACACAGGAAGGCTTGTGTAGTTGGACAAGTTCTGGCCAAGCTGGCATCATGTGTCAGGAAATAATTACAATTTTGTCACTGCAAGTGGTGGGATCATGAAAGAACTTGACAGATGTAGAAGTTAATTATCAGAGATATGGGCGGGGGTAATCGGAAATACATTAAATGGTCCAATAGCCTGAAGAATATACCTGCCACTGAAATGTTTAGTGGTTCTTGGCAGTAGTATACCAGGATAGAAGCAAAAAAAAGCAAACAAGAGCAGTGAATACAAACCCACTGACCACAACAATCATACATATACAGTATCTGTAACTGTACACTAGCTTGCAGTCAGTATAAGTTGCCTGCAGCACCAATATCTTTGTGCCATTTATCATAAATTTATATGTCACTCCTCCAGAGACCTGATTGAGACAGCATCCTTGGTGGCTGGTGGAGGAGGGGGGACAAGCAACTGCATCACCACCTTTCTTATACTGTGTCCATGAAATTAGTTTGTAAAAATGAGTCTCTTCAGGGCAGAGGTCCATCAGTGGCTATTAGCCACAAGTGTCAACAGTGGGAGGGCTTCTAATGTCCTGGCCCCACTGCTGGACCTCCTGATGGCACCTGGTATTTTTGGCCACTGTGTGACAGAGTGTTGGACTGGATGGGCCTTTGGCCTAATCCAACATTGGCTTCTCTTATGTCCTTATGTTCTTATGATGGTGTTATTGGATACGTGTATCTCCTAGTGTTTTGGCTTACTGAACAGTAAACTCTCCCCTAGTCCGTTCTTATTGACCTTTTTTGAAGGAGACATTGTCACCAAACACATGTGGTTGACCCACAGCTTATTGGAAAGTAAAGGTTACAGGAAAGAAGAGATCTTTGTGTTGCTGTTTATGTTTGTTTTGGATCAAAATGTCACTGTTTTCCCTAAAATAACCAGGTTTGCAGGGCATGGATACAATATGGATTCTTGGTTGGGGGAGGATTGGGAGAAAAAGGAGAGGGAGGCGATTCAGCCACCTGTGGGCAAATGTGCATATGCACTGCACAGTTTGCAGTGTACTGTTTATAACAACCAGTGTATGTTCACCATGTGGGCCTTTTCATCTCACAAGTAATTACGACCTTAGACTTTCTGCACAATTAATCTTCCGACCTCACATGAGCTTCTCTCCGCTCAGAGCTCAGAAAAGAATTATTAATTATGTAGCAGGATAGGGGGAGAAAGGGCTGGCCCTTAGATAAATTGCCTTTCTGTTTTGTTTTCTGCATCTTCCAGTTATTTCAATGGAAACAGCTAGAGAATCTCTACTTCCGTGAGAAGAAATTTGCCGTGGAGGTTCATGACTCTCGAAGGTGAGCAGTCGCTGCTCTGTCCAAACTTGTGTATCCAAGTCACAGCTAGTCCAGCACAGGCCAAATTTATTTAATTGAACATGATACGTTACTAGTTTGCAGCACCGAGTGCTGGGCTGGAAACACAGCCCCATCCATTATTTATGTCCACAATAATACTAAAGGATTGTATTGGGATTGTATCTTGTTCTGTAAAATGTTTTTACAGTGTTTTTTTCAATTGCCTCACCAAGGGGAGCTGTTTAGACTAGGCTTATTTAAAAAATAAATAAGATTACCTTTGACAGATGTTGTGGAAAAGCTGCCTGAGAAAATGTTATGAGAATCGGGAGTGCCCTCCTGCTAATATTCCGTAAAAATGAATTGGAGACAGTTCAGTATGTACTAGAGCTTGTACCCAAATAGATTGGGCTCAATATGTCTAACTGACCACCCTTTCCTAATGTTGATTGAACTCTGTCAAATCAATCCAGAGTGGGTTTTTTAAAGCATTTTTCTAATTCTAATCCTTTAAAAGATTAGAACTGGGTAGACTCTGTTTAAATGCCCACTCAGCCATGAAGTTCATTGGTTGACCTTCGGATGGTCAGAATAACTTACCTCACAGGGATGTTGTGAGGATGAAATTGAGGACAAGATGTTATGAGGATAAAATTGAGGACTTCTTTGCTCTCTGAGCTTCTTGGAGGAAAGGCAAGATAAAGACTGAATAGATTCTCAGTAGCTTCTCTCACAACTGGAGTGATTCCTTCTGTTGATACTGTACGGAAAGGTTTCTTTGCGGTGGCTCACATTCTGACTTAGAAACAGCAGTGTGAATTGGACTGGTCTCTTCTTCCTCAATACCCCCAGATGCAGTATTTCACTCACTGTTTGGTAGTGATAGCAACTTCCTTTAGTTTAACACAGTATATCATACAAGTCTGCACACCTGACTCAGAACTTTTAATGTTAAAAGTCTGGGTGTAACAGTGGATTAATTCTCACCAAGATTGTACATCTGTGCACTGCCACTTCATACTGTTTCAGATGAATTCTCACATGACTGAATGCTCTTTCATACAAAAAAACCCCACCCTCCCTCCACATAGAACCCTGGCATGCTGGGAGGGAAAGTTTCTAGCCTCGTTTTTCCCTGACATGCTAGTTTGGCAGGTATAGGATATTTTTTCCCCTTGAGGAAGCATTCAGCCATGTAGGCAATCTGAACTAAGATTATGCATGGGAAAGAGCAGGTAGAGAAAGAGGTACTTTTCTCCCTTTCTCACAATACAAGAACTCGTGGGCACTCCATGAAATTGCTGAGCAGTCGGGTTAGAACGGATCAAAGGAAGTACTTCTTCACCCAAAGAGTGATTAACACATGGGATTCACTGCCACAGGAAGTGATGGCAGCTACAAGCATGGTCGGCTTCAAAAGGGAATTAGATAAGCATATGGAGCAGAGGTCCATCAGTGGCTATTAGCCACAAGGTATAGCTAGGGGCTCTGGGGCAAGTGATGCTCTGTCTTCTTGGTGCTTGGGGGGGGGGGGAAACAGTGGGAGGGCTTCTAATGTCCTGGCCCCACTGGTGGACCTCCTGATGGCACTGGTATTTCTGGCCACTGTGTGATACAGAGTGTTGGAATGGATGGGCCTTTGGCCTAATCTAACATTGGCATCTCTTATGTTCTTATGTAACCCAAAGATCAGTTTAGCATCTCAACAATAAATTAGGGAAGTCAGCCTCCGGGTAGGACCTGGGGATCCCCTGGAATTACAGCTCATCTCCAGACTACAGAGATCAGTTCACCTTGAAAAAATTAATGCTTTGGAGGGTGGGTTCTATGGCATTGTACCCCGCTGAGGTCCCTGTACTCCCCAGGCACCATCCCCAAATCTCTAGGTGTTCCCCCCCCTCATCCCCCACCAGGGGCCTGGGGGAACCTGGCAACCCTACCTAGGTCAGCTATAACAGAACAGGATTAGATCCCAAGTGTGTGATGATTATGAACCAGGCCCAGAGAAATTTAGTTTGGTCTCTGAGAGGATTGCCAGTCACTGGGAATAGGGGTGGGGCATGTTAAGTCACTACAGTATATGGTGTTATGTTTGCTTGGTTTTTTTTATCTGATTGAAAAAGACACAGTGACAAAGAAAGCCCTTCATGTGCCTTTGGGGGTTATTTATTCTTTAGAATTTCAGTATCAAGAAGAACTTTTGGACAGAGCGGTCTTGTGGTGCAGACGTGGTATGCGAACACTTCTCTGATCAAATCCATCTGGGTTATGGCAATTAGTCAACATCAATTTTACCTGGACAGAAAACAAAGCAAAGTAAGTCGATCAAGCATGGGACTGTCTGCAAAAAAAAAAAAAGAGTTTTATCCCAGTTACTGAAAGTGCATATTTGTTCTAGTTGGTAGGTGCTTCCTTAAGATTCTATCAGCTTTGCAAGTCATTCCAGACACCCACAAAATGTTTACTACCTTGCCGGCACAAACATACCTTTGCTAACCGTTTTTGCATATGAACAACTTCAAAAAAAGGAGGTGGTGGTTCTTTTCGACTGTGCAAAATCTTCCCTATCTGGTCACTTGAAGCCATTTTTGCTGTTCACAAGAGAGTGGGCAAGCTTAGATTATATACTGATTGGCTTTGCTATTGTTATTTGATCTTCAAGCAATAATGCGGCTAATGGATCCATTTTGTGTGACCTTCAGTTATGAGCCCCACAAGAAATTTGCCACATGCACACCTCAGTTGTATCTTTTTGGCCTTCTTTCCCTCTTGCTCCCTAATAGGTAATCAAGTGGTTTTAATGATCAAGGAGATAAGTTAGGCAGTGAAATAACATACGGGTGGTCTCGTTGTATGTGGCTCTTGTTTTATTGTGAAATGTCATCTTCCATGACCCTTTGTTTGGAGACTTCTAAGAAGTCTCCTGGTGCAGAATTGTTGAGTAGTACTGTGTGCATGTTTAAATTGCTTCAGGCAAAAATTCCCTCAGCCAGAAGCTTGGACGATATTGCCATGGACTTGACGGAGATGGGAACACCAAAGGTTTCGAAACTAGCAGCTTTGGAAGTGAAGAATCAGTTTATTATGGCTAGCAACGGCAGCTTAATCTCTTCAGGTAATTTATCTTGTTTCTGAATCTTTATAACTGTGTTATGAAACTTGGTTGCTTGTTGCATGTACACAGTAAACGGGGGGGGGGCCTTCGTTTCTTTACACCAGAGAAACTGTTTCATGGAACAGCTGGGGAGACTCGTTACTTCTTGAACTACAGGGGGTGCACAAGATATGCACAAGGATGTGGCATCTAGGTTGCAATAACGCTAAGGAAAATAGGTCCCCGTAAGTCATGTCGTTGCTGATTCTTGCCACAGGTGTTTCAAATTACAAATGTGCCAAAGTTCAGGGACAGAGCTTCCTTCCAGAGTGTCATGGGGACACCATTGTCTTTGCAAGAAAGGGTTGTTCATATTTTACTTGGCCCCCAAAATCCTACCATCATGAGATCTGGATTATGCCTTCATCTCATTTGCTCCTTCCTCCAGTGCTCTTGTGGTGGGTAGAAGGTAACAAGGACGCCTGGAGAATGCAGCGTCTTCCTTTTTTTAAATCAGAAACTCATCCCTGGTCCAACATACATAGTGCTGGTGGTCTCTCTCTCCACCTCCCTCTCTCACTGCCTTCCATTCACTCTCTTAGGATTTCCTGTCCTCAGGTTCTTAAGCAGCTCTGATCAGATTCCAGTCTAGAGCAACTTCAACTGCTGCTTTAGAACCTCCTTTCTACTCAGAACAAGGGCAGGCAAAATGGGTTCTCCCCCAAACTGTGCTGCTTTGGCCGGCTTCTTCATGCATTTGAAGAAGGCAGCGCTGACTCATGGAAGCACATGGTGGAACAAAAGCTGTTTGTCTTTAAGGTGCAACTGGGCTTCTGTTTTATTTGGCTTCTCTCAGCCTTTTAATATCCTCCATCCCTTATGGCCAGCTAATGCATCTCCAGTTAAACAGCTTTCTTATGGACTGTTGTCCCTCCAGGGTCGTAAAGCCTGTCATGTTCCACCTCTCTGTTCCCTTTTCTCCTGGTAGGGAGAAATGAAAGAAGCTGTATATGATCCAAATCTCTTGGCAGATAGAATGTTTTTCTTGCCTAAGTATCATGGAACAATATATTTTTCATTTTTTTTTTTGCTTGCTGTCTCTCACTGTCTCTCCAGTCTGGTACAGATAAGCGGCTGTACTCCTGCAAGGAACTTTTAGCCAAGGCAATCTTAGGACATCCAGTTCTATTCAGCACTTTCCTTTTGCCCACCCAGCCGGTCTAACACTCTGGATCATAGATTGTTTTGTTCATGCTCTTCACCTTCAACCCTGCTGCATTCAGTCAAATGCAGTTTGGGTCATGAGTTTTTCTGTGAAATAAGTAACTGGGTGGGTATGGGGCATAACATATCTTCAGCTACACACAAGTACATTCTTCCACCACCACCACCCCACACACACACACACAAAGCCTTTCAGCCTGTCTAGCAAACTATGTGTTTAACAATGCCTGTAACCCACCCTGTAGTTTTTGATCTGCAATGAATATGGGCGAGGTGCTTGCAAAATGACCCTAATATAATTGAAAAGTTTTTTTAAAAGGGGTGTGTGTGTGTGAAAAATGGGTTTCCTGCATTTGTCTGCTTCCTAAATTTGGATCAGTTAATGCTTTCTTGTTACGCTAAGACCAGATGCTGTAGAATCTGTGTGTGAGTGTGTGTATGTGTGTGTGAGTATGTGTGCAAACCTCAGCCGAAAGTTGAAGGTAGCCGGTGAATTCTATTGCAGTGCAGAGATAGAATATTGACAACCCATTCTGAAAAGCCCAGCTTGCTCTAAGAAAAGTTGAAAGGTAACACCCACTGCTTAAGGCCAAGGAAAGAAGTGGATGGAAAATTGGCATTCCGATTCATTTGATCCTCCAGGGTCTCAAGATTCAGAGGTCAGCGAGGAGCAGAAAAAAGAGAAGATCATGGAGCTGAAAAAGAAAGAACAGCTTTTACAAGAGAAGCTGCTGCAGAAAGTCGAAGAGCTGAAGAAGATATGCCTGCGGGAGGCGGTGAGGCCTGTTCCTTGCTTACAATGAGGGTGAGGTGATGGTGGGAGGATAGTAGAACTTACTCATTCTAATGATTCTAAAGATGATTCTCTCTCTCTCTCTCTCTCTCTCTCTCTCTCTCTCTCTCTCTCTCTCTCTCTCTCTCTCCCCCCCCCCCCCCCCCCCCCCCCCCCCCCCCACCACAAATCTGCTCCCCCCCCCCCCCCCCTCCACAGGAGCTCACTGGGAAAATTCCAAGGGAATACCCATTGAACACAGGAGAGAAACCTCCCCAGGTCAGAAGGCGTGTCAGCACATCCTTCAAACTGGATAGCAGCCTGCTTCCCAGCGAAGAGGTAAATGCAGCCCATTTGGAGTTTTCATTAGTCAAAACAGGGCAGCGAAAAGGGCTTGTGGAACATCTTTTCAGTGCGCTGGCTGGCTCCTGCCGGCTTTGATATTTATAGTTTGCCTTTTGGTTGAGTCAGGTCAGTGAGAGGAGATTGCAAATAGGAAGATTGTAGTAAATGTGTGTAGGCATGTTCTGAAGCCAAGATTAAACAAAATTAATTACTTGCGTGCTGGATTCACGATTTATGTAATGTCTTTAGAAGCTATCTAGTCTCAGTTCTGATTCTGATTTCACTTTATTTAAGCTGCTGGGGATGTCAGCCGTTGGTTTCAATAAAACCCTGTAATGCAAAGAGGTGCCCTTACTAGAATTCTGTTCTAGTCTCATGATTGAGAAACTGCTCTTGGTTTTCTTCTGCTGGGATGTGGGACTGGACAAATTAGTGTTCATGCCACCGGGGATTCTGACCCATCAGGTGGGATACATTCTACTTCACAGGCTCAGATTGGAACCCCTCTTTTTTGAAGCTGTCCTGCATTACATTTCCAGTCTTGCTGATTCCCTCCCTTTCTCATAGAGTTCTTTGGCTGCTGAATAGTACTGTGTTGCCTACTCAAAAGCTAATAGAAAGAGAAAACAGGAAATGAACATTGTGGCTGTGGTGATATAGCATAGGCATTAATGCAATATGCATGTACACCAGCACAAATAAACAAAGCAGGGAAGAGAGAGAGAGTGCCGGTATTCTGGTTCTCACATGACATCTTTGCCTTTTATCAGTGTCTGCTTCTGTGCTCCAAAAGTAAGTTGAGACATTGTCCCAAAGGCTGCCTTGACTTTCCTTACGGGCTTTTAGCATCTCTCTGCCAACAGGCTCCCTCCACCCAGAGTGAGGTGAGCATACACAAAGGTCCCTTTGTATGTGCTCCTATAAACACTTTTGAAGCAAAATTGCCCGGTTCATAACAAGGCATTACCTTGATATATACACAAACACACACTCTTTGCCTTCTTTCATCTGCCGTCCTCATAATTGTTTACAAACAGTGACTAATAAATCTTCTGGCATTATGGGCACTGTTCTATGGAAGCTGACACACTGGCTTCAGTGCAGAAGAGCTTGGCAGCAGCTTGTTCTCAGTGTGGCATGACAAATGTATCGGTGGCTGTGGAGAGAGGGCAATGTTTAGCTTTGGTACCTGAGTAAGAAAGTGTTGGCCTTTAAGGATGGCAGAAGGCACCACTGCCAAAAGAAAAGAGCCAGACTCTAGGTTGCCACTTTAGCAGTGGGTTCCACATTCCACAGTGCATTGGATCCAGTGGAACTTTCTGCTGATGGAAGGAAGGGAGGTGGTGTTTTTGCGACTCTACCCCCCACCCGATAGTAAATCTACCCCCATGCTGTTCCAAGGGGCAGCATTTCATTGGGCATTTGGGGGGTGGGTAGGAGGAGGGATTCCTGATGGCAGAAATCGTTTCATCAGTGGAGATTTTGTGCAGGTTCATTCCCATCTATTGACAGTGGTAGGTTCTAGAGGTGCGCCCTTTCGCCTTCTTGGACACCCTGGAATAGATTACACTTTTTTCATTCAAGCCTTTAAAGACTCATCTTAAATCCACTTTCTAATGTGGCCAATCCCTCTCCCCCCCCCCCATCTGTGTAGGACCCTGCCCTGCAGGACCTGGAGAACAACTTTCTCATTCAGCAAAAGCTGGTGGAAGCTGCAAAGAAACTTGCCAGTGAGCCAGACCTGTACAAAAACGTGAAGAAGAAAAGGAAGCAGGAGTACTTGGAAGCAGTGAAGAAACTTAAGGAGATTGAAAATTCCATCAACGAGTATAGGATTAAATGCGGGAAGAAGCCTGCTCTGAAATCGACCCCAACCATAACAGGTACCAGAAATCCCTTAATATTTGGAGGGGGGGGAATGGAGAAACAGTCTGTTGTTGTTCAAGTGCATGTGTGCGGGGGGGGGGGGGTATTTTCCCTTGGAAGTGTTCTTGTCCTGGGAACAAAAACATGCCCTTGATGCAACTGACAGGCAAAGATGCAGTACTACACAGAAGAAATCAATAGGTCTTTAGCCCCCCTGACTTCAGCAAAGTCTGGAGCTCACCTATAATTTGTCATGCTTCACATAAAATGTGGTTAGCAAGGAATACGGGCAAAGTACAACACAAGCACAGGCACGTTGCAGGGGGAAAGCAAACCAAAGAACTGCTGTGCATGGGAAAAGCTAGCGGCATCCTTCCAGCCGAAACTACTGTGGCACCTTATTCCGTTGAGTATGATATACTGTGTCTTGCTGATTTGTGCAGAAAATTGGCTGCTGCACATGAGGTCTCTCGACGAAAATCGAGCCCATTATGATACAAGCACATAATTAAAGTATTGATTTCTTCCACCCCTCAGTTGGGTTGTAACAAAGTCAGCTGGGGGGAGGGGGCAAGGAGGGGAGGCAAAACGGTCTCTGAATCCTCAGAAAGACCAAAAGAATGCTCTTAAAAGAGGGTGCAAGGTAGCCATTGTGAGGTGGAAGTTTCTGTGTTGGCAACTGTGGAAGGCGCATGTCCACTAAAAACTGGAATTATGATTTCCTGATGTCACTAGTCCTGTTGCCGGGGAATGGAGAAGTGGCCAGGGACAGGGTCTGCACTCCGCAACTGGAGCCACTGTCACCCAAGCTCTCCGTCATCTGCTTGTGGGCCCTTGTCTTCTAGTTCCCAAAGTCCACAGTTTGTGTGGGAAACCGATTATTTGTGTAGGGAATTGATATGCTGCCTCTCCACAGACCTGCTCAAGGCAGCACACAAAGTAACACAATACAATAAAATCACAGGAGCAAAAAGCCTAACAAGTAGCAATAATGAACTAGGTGTTAGAAAACAGTGGGGAAAAAAACAACCTAAACATGAAGCACTGCCTCCTCCCATATTGTCCAGCCTGCCAGTTGAGACCCTCTTCTCAAGCCCCCCCCCCCCCGTGCGCCTGCCTACAGACGTGAGATGGGCGGCAACCAGAGACAGGGCTTGTTTGGTGGTGGCATCGTGCCCCCATGAGGATCTCCTGGCACCCACCTTACTTTCCTTTAGGCCCCAGGCCAAAATATTTCTCCTTACCCAAAATATTTCTCCATACCCAGGCTTTTAACTAAGGGGTTCCATCTTTCTTCAGCTTATGGTCACCACCACCACTTAGACCACTTTTATGTTCTTTTATACCATGCATGTTTTATTGATTTTTAAAAAAATATTTCCCGTTATTTGTTTTATTCTGTATTACTGCTTTAGGCGTGAGTCGCCTCAAGCAGGTCTCGAGAGGCGGCATACAAATGTTCCAAATAAACGGGTCGTTTCGTAGAAAAAGAGCTAGGGGAACTCATCAGCATAACTCATTAGCATATGCCACACACCCTGACATCACCGGAAGTGTGTCATAAGGCCACACCCCCTGACATCACCGGAAGTGTGTCATAAGGCCACACACCCCGCCCCCAACGGTCCCGGCCACCCCCGCCGGCGTTGCAGCTCCCCAGCCGCCCCCATGAGGGGCCCGGCGGTGGACCTGCAAGGCCGGCGGGAGTGCAAGGAAGCCCTGCAAATGCCCTCCCTGGCCCCAGGCAGGCAGGGGTGGGGAGAGGCAGGGAGGAAGCAACTTACCCTCCCTCTTCTCCTGCCTCCTCCTGGCTGAATGAGGGTCGGAAGCAGGGCTGCCAGAAGCGGGGCTTCATCATGTGCCCCCCCCCGTACCTCACCCGGGGGAACTGTGATCCCCCGCGATCCCCCCCGAAATGACCTCTGCAAATAAATAACAAAATTCCTAGGGCATTCTTCAGACTTACAAGCAGAGCGAAACGATAGCTTTAAAAGAAGAACCATCTCCGTTTAAAAACCTGGGTAAAAAGAGAGTATTAGGGCAACTTTATGTCTTGAACACCGAATGAAGTTCAGAACTGTTTCAGGTTCCCCTTGCCTGCTGCTCTTTATGAAGACCACCACAGTTGAGATACTTAATACTGCGCACGCTAACAACCGCATGTGTGAACAGTAGAAGGAAGAGGGGGGTGTTGCCAGCTGGGCCTTCATTACTTGTATGCATTGCCACTGCTGTTGTGTCCTTGTATCTGAACTTGCATGCATGCCTTAGAGATCAAAGGATAAATAATAACCCTCTTGTGTAAACCAAGCCACAAGCAATTTCATTGTAACCTCTCTGCCTTTTGAAAACCTGTTTCTCATAAGAAGCTGAAATGCCTGGATCCAGCCCAGCTAATCACTGACGATGTTCTATGGGTGTTTTCGATTTGCTCCAGATTGCAGTGTTGGAGAAACGCACAATGTATCTAGCTCCAAAGCACTTTTTATTTTGTGGGTTTTTTTAAAGCTGTCAGTGTGAACAATGTTGCGCTAGATGAACATGAAGGAGCATAAATACATAAGAAAAATAGGTGCGCATTGTCTGATCCAGAGCTAGCTGGACTGACCATGCATAGAAGGCGCATGGAGTCTTTCCACATCCCCCACTGTCCCTGCAGCCCCCTCTGACCCCAGATACACCATTCCTGTGGTCGCAGGACCTCCACAAAGAAAGAGTGATGAGGGGGTGCAATGAAAAGGGGATAAACTTGCCCCCTCCCATTATTAGAGTTGCATTTATAGGAGGAAGAGCGATTTCTCCCCCCTTGTCCTGCTTTACTTCAGCCTCCCCTGACCTGCACTGCTGTTCCTCTATGTGTGTGTTGTGATATTGGGAACTCTCATTCTGGAGACTGGAGGAGGATGCAGGAAGGGGGGGGGGATCCATGTTCTATACACAGATGGTTGGATACAAGCCACTGTCTGCATTTTCAAACAAAGACTACATGCATCAATCAAGCCACTGCAGAGAGAAGCCTAAGGAGTTCCATCTTGTTCAGGTTATCGAAATGAAAGTTAAGAGGCCTGGAATGCTCGTAGTATGCCAGCACCTCCATGGGGAAAAGATAACCAGGGCTCTTTCATCAAGGAGAAGAAAGCACAAGTGCTATTGTTTCAGGATGGAAACTAAACCCATCAGATGGGAGTCGTGTCTTTGTGGGCGCCAATCTATGAGTCAGTCGAATGTCCACTGCGCATCAGTGAATGAAGGAGTGGCCTGCACTGTGCATCGGGATGGTTTACTAGTGGTAGCACATCCATGGACAATTGAGCCACGCTATCTGCCCCGCTGGAAACCCGACTTCTGCTGCGATCACTCATCTGGCATGACGCTGGTAATCCTGCACCAATTCATCGTTGAGTTCTAAGGCTGGAGTTTGTGCGTCAGTCTGTTGTCTAGTGTCAGCTCTTTAGTTCAGAACAGTGTTGACACAAAATCAAGACACATTTTGACTGTAGAATGTGGTGGCTGTGTCTGGGGGGGGGGTTAGATTTTACCAGGAATCTTTTTGTAGAAAAAGCCCAGCAGGAACTCATTAGCATAATAGGCCACACCCAACAGCAGAAACTCATTAGCATATTAGGCCACACCCCTGACAGCACAGCTCATTAGCACATTAGGCCACACCCCCATGTTACCAGAAGTGTGGTCATCCAGCCACACCTACTTTTTGTATCTTATTCTGTTTACCTTGTTTGTTGTCAAAACCCAGGGCTTTTTTTGTAGAAGGAACTCCTTTGCATGTCAGGCCACACACCCCTAATGTAGCCAATCCTAATGAGTTTCTGCTGTTGGGTGTGGCCTATTATGCTAATGAGTCCCTGCTGGGCGTGGCCAACTCGGGAGCCAGCCGGAACTCCGTTCCTGTGCGTTCCTGCCCAAAAATAGCCCTGGATTTTACACTTCTGGGCATATTAACATTAAGGCCAAAGGCCACTTTGGGATAACCTTTGGCAACTGTGTCCCCACAGTTGCCAAGCAGTAGTACAAGCAATGTAATCTCATGGCTAAAAATTCTACACTACAGACCAACTTGATTTTTGTAAAAAATAAAAATAAAAAACCTCACACTTTTTTTTTTTAATTCTCACATATTCTTCTTGTATCTAGTCCATGGTCTGTGGACTGCGCTGGAACAAAAATGTGTTTGTTTTTGTGGCAAAAGACTGACACAGCTACTCTTCTGGAATTGGATAAAAAGAACAGTTTATTGATCCTGTCCTGCTCTCTGCAGACAGGTTGCCTTGGCAGGGATACTGGAGACATAAGGCTTGCACCTAATTGACAGGTTGATCCAACAATGCAGGCCTCCTAGGCCTCAACTGAAGTTAATGATATGCTTGTGATTGGATTGCAAACATTTCTCTTACTCCCTGAAGACTAGAAACAAAGTGAGAATGGTATGTTTAAAAATTCTTAAGGACTGCTTGGGACTTTAAAAAAAAAAAAAAAAGAGGGCAAGGGGACAGACGCAGATATGCCCAAAAAATGCATTGGGTGAAGGCTATTTCAAACAAAAGACGCATGCACAGATGTGGAGAGCCAGACACTGCAAGTGTGGCTATGTTTCAGAACGCCTTTAAAAGCAGAAGGACGAGACACTTGATAAAGCAGAAGGGCTAGATGCTTGATATTCTACAATGAAAATGGAAATGCTTATCAAAAGTTATTGCATCTCATATACTGCCTCATGGGACTTTGGCCATTCACAATTATTTTAGCGATAAAATATGTTGGGGAAATTCCCCATCTCCTTGTGTTAATTACTATTTCATGGTGCCTGACATCTATTTCTCCTCCTCTGCCAGAGTCACAACTGTAAACTATACCCTATAAACAGTCCGTCAACATTTCTCATGTGTACAGCCCATTTTAATAGCTTTGGCTGGCTTGCTACGGATGTAATGGATGCCTTCCATTAAGATTCTTACTCTGGATCTGCTGCCCCCACCTTAATGATGTGCATGTGGAAAACTCTGGCCATGGTTAGCCGTCTCATCCTGCCGAAACAACCATTTGCTCGTCTCTGTTCTGGTGGCTTTTCAGAAAATTGAGGATTGGCCTTCTGGTACAGCTGCGAAACTCTTGCAGCTGTAGATTTGTCTGAGTGGCTCAATAGGCAACATTGTGTGAGAAAGGTCATTGTGGTCTCCCTCTCTGGTGTCCTTGGGGAGCAGGAGATTAAGCGTGTGCTTGGCAGTCATACCCGCACTCCTGTTGGTGTCACTTGTCGTGCGCTGTTTGCTCGCATGTCCCGGCTGACTGCAGGATGGCCTCCTATGACTCCTGCATGTTGCAGAGTGGCCAACACTTGTGCCGGATGTAGCAAATGGCACATGTGGCCCCACAACAAGTGACAATATATCCATTGCAAATGAGACATTTAAAAAACTGTCAGACAGCTGACTTGTCTAGGATCAATTTCTCATGGCACCAATGCTTAGTTGAATGCTCTGACCAGGTTATATATATTTGTTAGGTTCTATAATGTCTCAGCTATTGGAATGCTTTTAAGTGTGAGGCTGTGTAAGAGGTTTGCATTGGTTTTTAGCCCTTCCCATATTAACATGGTTTACCATCACATGGTAACATGGGGGGACCAAGGTAACATTGACCTGAACATATACTAGAAGGAGTGACTCTATGGCCTGATAACTATGTATTGAAGGAACTTGAAATATTCGTCTTTTTAACTTCTTAACTATTCCTTTTTTCTTTTCCCACAGATGACATCATCCCGTCTGAGAGCAGCTCTCTATCTGATACAACCTGTGAAGACGGTACGTGACTCCTGTTTTTCAGATCAAGTATATCAGCATCATGAATGGATTCTGATGTTTTCAACTAATTGCAGTTTGTGATGAAAATGAGCCTGAATGTGTCCTCACACTCACATGCTCTGTGCCATCCCACATAGAGCAAAGATCCAAGGCTTCCTAGTTACAAACTGTAATTTGTGGTGAATCGTAGTTTGCTGGGTAAGAAACCAACTTCAGTTTGTGAGGGGGAAATCAGATGAGAGTGTCACAAGAAAGTCTTCCATATTACTGCACATTGGGAGGTGAGAAGGCGCATGAGGAACAACCGGCTCATTCTCTTCTTGAACAAACCGCAGCAGGATCCTAGCATCTAAACGCAGCCATATTATCGATCTTGGATGGCCAACTTTTGTGTTCTTGGAGACCGTCTCCCCCCTTCAGGAAAGCAGCTCAAGGCTAGGAATGTATTTTCCTTGCAAACCAATCCCTCAGAACAGGTCATGCTTCATAATAATGGACTACTGATTTATGGAGCCTGTGAGTTCCAGCATAGCCAGCCAAGCCATTACATACAAACCCCCAAAGATGTGATGATAAAGTGCAGAATATAGCTGCTTTGGTACAAGTTCACTACTATCTTTCTTACAAAACAGATTGTGGGGAAACGTTTTTTGCCGCACCTGGCTTGACACTGGGTAGGAGGGAATCTGGCCTGTGGATGCGGTCTCTGATGTTCAAAAATCATCCTGTAATAATTAGTGAGAAGCTCAGATTATTTTGATCTTCTCTCTGTTTATCGTTCCTTTTCCTACCACCCATTCTGGCCATCTGTGTTTTGGAAACTCTCCAGAACAATGATTCTGCAGCTGAAGTTTCCAAAGGAAAAAAAATATATGTCAAAACATGTTGCATTAGAACACACCTCTACATGAGAAAGATGGTCCAAAACCTTTGTAACAGACCACCAGGCAACAGATACGGGCCATAAACTAAAGATGACTCCAAAAGCCATGCATGAAACCAGTGCAATCCTAGTGTTTGTGTAATGTCCAAACTGAGAGTTTGTGTAGCACAAGAGTTTGTGTAATGTCAGCCAAGGAGCTGAGCACAGCTCAGGAAGTAGACAGAATTTCAGCAACTGAGTTTGCATAAAGGACTCAGACCTAGCCCTTTGGACCAGATTCTTGTTTTTTGTTTCAGCATGAAGTTTCAGACTCTGGGTAATGTCTTGGGGTTAAGACAAGTATTATTAAGGCAAGTGTGGAAGGAAAGTGCATGGAGAACCAGCAAAGGCATGGCTGTTTGTAGGGTTGGAATAGTGAGGTGCAGGTAAGCCTCAGGCACCTGGCAAAGCTCCTAGAAGCTGGTCCGTCACTTGCATGTGTCCACAAAGCCTCGTCTCTTTGGCTGCAATGTAGTGGTTAAGAGCAGTGGACTCTAATCTGGAGAACCAGGGTTGATTCCCCACTCCTCCCCATGAAGCCTGCAGGGTGACCTTGGGCCAGTCACAGTTCTCTCAGAGCTCTCTCAGCCCCACCTATCTTACAGGTTGTCTGTTGTGGGGAGGGAAGATGACTGTAAGCTGCTCCAAGACCCCTTCGGGTAGTGAAGACTGAGTTATAAAACCAACTTTTCTTCTTCTGCACTACCTTGTGTGTGTGTTATGGCAACCCTATGAATTAATGTCCTCCAAAACATACGATCGTTAACAGCCTTGCTCAGGTCTTGCACACTGAGGGCCCTCATGGCTTCCATGACTGAGTCAATCCATCCCCTTTTGCCTCCCCCTCTTTTCCTGCTGCCTTCAACTTTTCCTAGCATTATTGTCTTTCCCCGTGACTCTCATCTTCTCATAATGTGACCAAAGTATGATAGCCTCAATTTAGTCATCTTCACTTCGAGGGAGAGGTCAGGCTTATGCACACAAAAATAAACATTCCCGTCAAACTTAATAAAATATTCATTGTCCATCCACAGAATCATTACAAGCATACACAATACATCACAAACACAATAATGAAATTATCGACATTAAACTCAGACTGAGAGTTTTCCAAAGAATTAACTGCTACTGAGATCCTTAAAAGAAGAAAACCAGTCTGGTAACACAGTTGCTTAATCTTGAATGATACAGCTCCCTATCTAACTCACAAACAAGCAATTAGGATCATTTTATAAGTTTTCAGGATTTCCAGGATTTATTTAATTGCCATAATAATATCTGGGTTGGGTATTTCCTGCCAGCTACCTACAGTCTGAACCACACTCCTTGGACTAGTCATTAGCTATCAGGAAACTCCCTCCCTCCCTTCCTGCTCATTATCTTAAACTGAAATATCTCTGAGTTCTGCAATCCAAAGTGCCCCTTAATTTTGATCTGACAAAACTTTTTTTGTTTGTCTGCTGATGCCAAGTGGCATTTTGGGTATTGGATCTAACCTTTTAGTGTTCTCAATCATTTCCTGTGCAAAAAAAAAAATCAACACAACCCTTTGCTTTGGAGCTTCCATTGTTTTGCACAGGGTGTAGAGTTTACTGGGTAAGGATAGTGCAGAAAGTCCCTAAGTGTCTCCAAGCAAATAAATATCTGTTTAAGAGGATATGTAATCATTTTTATTATGGAAGAAGTGAATGTATTTTTTAAGAATACCAGTAAAATTGTGTTCCCACCTCTTAGATTGAGATCAAATGTAGACAATGTCATGTTAGTAGGATATTAGTAGTCCTCCTGTAGAGTTTCTTTATCACTAGCTGCTGCTGCTGGACCCCAGCTGTTCTACTTTTGAGAGAGACTTAGAATGCAAAACAGAGCCAACAACTGCTCCACCACAAGGCATTTTGCTTCCAAGTGGATGGCGTTCCAAACATAAACTCATGAAAATAACAACCTTCAGCCCTCTCCTTCAGAGCTTCACATTTCAGTGGGTTAATTTCCTTTGCCTTCATACTCAAATGCACGCATCTAAATATGGATCTTGGCATACAAAACCTCTTTGGGGGGGAGCTACCTCTGAGAAGATTTCTCCCCCATTTTGGTCCCACTTCAGAAATACCAGTGTTTTCTTCAAAGTCCAACACTCCTGTTTGGGTGAGGAGGGAAGAATCTCTAACTTTGGATCAGAAGAAGTGCGAAATATATCTGAATGGGATGTTTGGTGTAGTGGTTAAGTGCGTGGACTCTAATCTGGGAGAACCAGGTTTGATTCCCCACTCCTCCACTTGCACCTGCTGGATGATCTTGGGCACAAGCCATAGTTCTGATAAGAGCTGTTTTTCAAAAAGAGCAGTTCCTGTCAGAGCTCTCTCAGCCCCCCCTACCTCACAGGGTGTCTGTTGTGGGGAGGGGAAGGGAAAGGAGTTCGTAAGCCACTCTGAGACACCTTTGGGTAGTGAAGGGCAGGGTATAAATCCAATCTCCTCTTCTTCTTCTTCCTGGGAAAAGTCTTAACACAGGCTGAAAAATCACAAGATGTGACATCCCCCTTTCCGTAAGGTTTAATCGTGTTCCTTTTTTCTTTTTTTAAGGAGGCAGTGATTCCCTTGCTGTTCCAGGCCAAAGAACAAACCACGCTCCCTTTTCTCCAAAATCTCCACCACCCAAATCTCTTGGAGTGGAGAGAATCCATCTCAGGAAGTCATCCATGAATGAGCCATTCCTGGAATCAAGACACTCCAGGTACTGAATTCTCTGCTGTGCCAAAAAACTGCAGCTGCTTTATCCCTGTTTGCTTAGTTTTCAATTCAAGAAGTCACTCTACTGTCATCTACTTAAACATGAGATTTTGCGAATTATGTTCAATGTATTTACTTACCTATCACCTGTTTGCTACGGGGGTGAAAGAAGCATGCAAAGTGGCTTAAGATATGCATTTCTTATGCTTCTGAGCTTTTGTCTGAGTAAAGAGAGGCTTTGAGGCCTTTCTTTGAAAATCTGAGGTTCTTATTTTATCATACGGCTCCAGGAACTAGGTTAAGAGAAACATAATAGTACTGTGTGGCCTGTAATTAAAACTCCTGTTGACTCTGGGCTGGATCCAGTGCACCTCCGCCCACATGCAAAGGGCTTTTGAAACCTCTTCTTCATACTGCAAGCCTTTAGGTCCTGTGGAAAGCTGCTCCATGAAGCACAAAGAACTGCAGTGGAGATGAATAAGAGATCCCCGGAGCATGCTCAGAACTGCATGAATTGGGCTTTTAAAATCCCTAGTGGCATTTGACCATTTTCCCATTCTATGTTGCTTGGGACTGCACCAGCTGAATTCTGGTACTGTCAGCCCACTGAGGTACAAATGTCCTCTGAATGTTTATATTTCCCCCTTTTTTTGCTATATTTATTTATTTATTACTTTAGCTTTTACCCCACCCTCCCCGCCAAGGTGGGCTCAGGGCAGCTTCCACAAATGATAAAATACAATAAATCATTTAAAACACAGACAAATCAATTTAAAACATAACTTCGTTGGCGATAGAAATAAAGTGCAGTTTAAGGACACGTTCAGCCTTTTATCTTCCACCTTCCTAGTTCTCAAAATAATGGCCATTCCACAAACTCTTCCACAGTGAAATGTTTTCCTGGACCTTCTTTGCCCTAGTAGCCCTTGCCATTATACTTGCTTCTCTCTTCTAGAAATCTTGCGCTTTCTGTCTGTAGGCAAGTATTGCCAACGCTGTTCTGCTTTGCATTTTGTTGAAGATATTGGGAAGGTGGCCACATACTGGATTCCTCTGTTTATAATCACAGAGACCCCTTGTCAACACACAGCAGTCCATACAGGACCGTGGAGAGGCAGAACCATGGGGGAAGAAGCATGCCCACCACACCGGTTCTCACTCGCAACGCATACAGCAGCACTCACTTACAGTAAGTTGACTTCCCTCTTTACCGTGCCTACGCCAGGACAAATATTTCCAAGTTTCATGAGACCTGTCATAGATGAAGCTTACTGTCATGAATGACTGAGCTCTGTTGAGAGACTGGTTTCCCAGAAACAGAGCTTACACCCGAAAGCAAGTCCATGCTGTTCCCTTAGATATCGCATCCGAAAGTGGATTGTCAGGAGACCTTCTTTGACTAGGTTGGTGTAGTAGTCAAGTGTGTGGACTCTAATCTGGGAGAACCAGGTTTGATTCCTCACTCCTCCACTTGCAACTGCTGGATGACCATGGGAAAGCCATAGTTCTGGTCAGAGCTGTTCTCTCAAGGACAGCTCTGGAAAGAGCTCTCTCAGCCCCGCCTACCTCACAGGGTGTCTGTTGTGGGGAGGGGAAGAGAAAGGAGTTTGTAAGCCGCTCTGAGACTCCGAGTAAGGGCAGGTATAAATCCATTCTCTTCCTCCTCCTCCTCCTCTTCTTCTATGGCATTTGTGTATATCAGACAGAGTTCTCCCACATTAAGTCATATCTGCATTTTTAGTGGGTTTCTTTTCAGATTTTGAAATCAGAAGAAAATCAGTTTTGTACTTGCTATAAGGGATGCCATTCAGAGATAGCTCAGGTGTACAGTCAGAGGAAGCCTCCTGGAAAATAAACGAGTATATGTGCTTAGGTATGCATTTTGTTCGTTTTCTTTCACTAGGCCCACCCTTTGGTAGCTGTGTTGTACCTTCAGCAAGCTTTTGAATTCTACAGCTGTTGTCAGTCAGATACAGGCAGTCAGCCAACAATCAGATGTTGAATTCTTACCCTGTTTTATGGTGTCGGGCAATGGATTTGAATAGGAACAGAATCTGTTACCTTGCTAAAGGCCCACCAACTTTGTTGGGAGGGGTAGTAATCCTGCCCTGGTTTCCATTCCTTAGCCACACTGGCATCTGATAAAATGTTAAAAGCTAAGTGTGTATGGCCAGGCCCAGGGAAGGATTGTTCGTCCCATAATTAATACCAGAAACATCCAGCATCTGGTTCTACTTACATGCACTGTGTTTTTTTAATACCATTATTATTTGCAAATGTAAGACTGCAACAGATGTTGGACATAGCCTGATCCTCCCACACAAATGCCTTCTGCAAAATCAAAGGTTGGCTTTAGGGAACTTGGGCTCAACTAAAAGAAATTAGAGATTTAGAAATGGGGAAATATATACAGCCAGTAACTCCCTGATTGTGCTCTTGTGTGTTTAAATATTTATTCAGAGATGAACTGTTGGTTGGATGCTACTCTGTTCCTAAAATAGTTACATAAAATACTCAGTCTGCCTGACAGGTTGGTTTTATGTTGGTAGATGTCAAATTTACAGAACTGATATAAACCCGGCAGAAATTCCCTCTTGTAATTTTCTGCCCCAAGAGGAGTACTTGTCACATCCTTTGCTCGCTCTTGTGCTTTGAATAACTATGTATTTTTGCAGTCATGGCATCTCTGTTCATACTGTCAACTGGACGTTTACTCTAACTCCCATCTTTAATTTACTGCTGATAAGTATCTACCATTGAATGTATCAGCATCCCCAGATACTAGGAAAGGAAATGAGATGCCTTCAGTTTTTTTTTTCCTTTCCCTGTTCTGTTGATCAGAAGGATGCAGAAGTGAGCTATAGCAATACCTTTTACCTAAGTTTTATTTCTTGATCTGTATGCAAGGCCTGGCCCAGGTGAATCGTGTCCAATTTACAAATACATATACATAACTTTATTGTAATATGAGAAAGTTCATATCATATATTCCAACCTCAGCTGCGATATGTCTCAGTGCAATGGAGACACACTGGGCTGTCAGCATGTGTTAAGAGATGTGCATGCATGTGAATCACAGCCATCCTTCATAGTTTAGCACCATCTATGATAGTCTAATGCTGCATTACTACATGCAGGTTTAGAATAGAATGGAACCGAACCTCTAGTCCCAACCTCCTGTCATGCCGTTGTACGCCTTACCTAAAGCATCTATGCAGCATTTCCTTGGAAGAGTCCAAGAAGATTCTACAATTTCCTTAGCAGTTTGCTCTCTTACTTAACCGCTCTGAGACACAGGAAGTGTTTAACTCCATTTAACCTAAGACTGCTTCCACATGGGGCTCTAGCTACAGGTTAAACAGAAGGCAGGGTTTTTAAAAAATTATTACTTGGGATTCTACAGGACATTATAATACATTCTCCCACCTCCCAGTTTTTCCCAAACCAGCCTTTCTGGGAGGATCATACCCAAAGCAGGTTTGAGGGAAATGTGGACAGGAAGGTGTGGGTTTCTGCACCTCCCAGTGCACACCCAGCATCTTCCCTGGTGCCTGCCATTTTTATCCAGCCCACCGCCAGTGTGCTTCTTGCTGTTTGTTTTTATTAGTGGTTAGAGGAAACCACTATAGTGCCCTAACACAGGATTATAACGACTTGGTTTTTAAAATAAAAAATGCCTGCTGGGGGGATTGTTGATGCAATAGGAAAACACGGGGAAAGCCCACATGCGGAAGTTCCACAGCTGCTGCAAATGCTTTTGCTTTCGCCGCAGCAGAGCAAGACAGGGAACCGGCCCCATGCAGAAGCTGCCTAAGTTTACTTTTCTTTTCTTTTTGTAATTCCAAAATATTGCACCTTGCCCTTCCCTGTACTGGATGACTCTTCCTTCTGCAGTTGTAACACACCCAATTTTCTGCCTCCCCAGGCCAGATGTTTCCCCCCAGCACTGCAGGCAGCGGAGTGGCAGCTTGGAGTCTCAAACCAACTTACTGCCTGAGTCTGCCCGTGAAAAGCCATTGTTCACACTTTCAAAATCCCAAAGAAGCAGTAGTACAGAAATCCTGGATGACGGATCATCCTACACCAGCCAGTCGAGCGCGGAATACTGTTGTGTGACCCCAAACCCCTACTATACTGCCCAGACTCTTGACAATCGGACAAGAAACAGGAGGCGATCTAAGAAGCAGAACATTTCTGCTGCCAGTTCAGGAAGCATGCCAAACCTAGCCCCAAAAGACGTCCGCAATGGCATTTATCAAAAAAATCAAGTGCCGCCATCGGCCAACAGCTACATTTCCGGCTATGCCCCCTATGTGGAATGTGATGTGTATTGCAACGGTGGCTACGTGTATGAGAATGGCACAGAGGGGCAATACGCTGTCAACCCTTCCTACCGCTCATCGGCGCACTATGGATATGAGCGCCGGTATCGAGAATTCAGATCCTTCCACGAGGACGAGATGGAAAGAGTGCCGCACAACCCTTACGCCACCCTGCGCCTGCCGCGGAAGCAGTCTGTGAAATCTGAGCACATCACCAAAAACATTCACAAGGCCTTAGTAGCAGAGCATCTTCGTGGCTGGTACCAGCGTGCCTCCGGTCAGAAAGACCCGGGTCTTGGCCTGCAGGCAGGCTTTGATGACAGAGGATCGCAGAGAAGCCTGGGCTTTGCCGGACTGCAGGTACCATGTTGTCCAAGCAGCCGTGCATCGTCATTCTCATCAGGTAACAAGCCAGTTTGTTACAGTCATCTTTCCTTTCCCTCATTTGTGCTTCTGTGGGCCCCGCTGATGACTTAACCCAACCTAGCAATCTCTAGGGGCTCCAATGCAGAGGCTTCCCTGTTCATTTCACTGTAGGTTTCATTCATCCCTTTCGCACCTGGAGAGCTGCTCCTTTGTTGTGATTAATGGGGAAGCAGGCACATGGAGAAGTTTCCTGTGTGCTTTGAATAGGGTGATAGAGGCCACCCAGACACCTGTGGGTTGTCAGGCCTCCTGGCATTGACTCACAGGTGATGCCGCTGCTCTTAGCAGATTCATCAGTAGAGTCATTAGTATGATTATTGAGAGCAGCTAGTGGGGATTTTTTTTGGAACCAGGTAAAACAAATGTGTGTTGTCCCCAGCCCTGCCCTCAGAAATCCTCTCCTCCATCGTGTCCCTTTCTGCATCTCCCACTTGCAGAGGCTCAGGGGAGGAGAGTTGCAGCACCTGGTTCCTCCTCCTGCACAGCCTGGAGGGAGAGCCCCCCTCCTACCTCTTTACTGCTCTGCTGCTAAGCCTGCTCTGAGGGCTGTGCAGCATGCTTCACATGCACAATCAGTTCCCTTGAACTCACAGATCTGCAAGGCTTGAAGGAAACCTTAGGCTGCATCTTCAGCCTCTCTTCCCCCTTCCCGTTGCCCTGGATGGGCTGAGCCTCAGAGAGCAGCTAGCAGCAGTGGCATTAGGGTCTTAAATTACATCAATGCCGTTGCAGCTACCCTTCTTAGTGCTGCCATGATAGGTTTCCAGGTTACCATCCTGGGGCTCCGGCGATGAGGGTGAACCCTGCTCCCAGGCAATAAGATATTCAGGTCAACTACAGGGGAGAATGTTCAGAACAATGATGGCTTCAGAGTGATCAGCAAACTCTGTTTCCAGAATATCTAACACTAGAAAGCTTCTTCTATCTACCACACTTCATATTTGTGTCACTTCAATGCCCTGCCTTTGGAACTGCCCCAAAACCTATCTGGAAAGTGCAGCGGTTGCAGAATGCAGGTGCCTGGCTCCTGAAAGCTATGAACTGTAGGACAGATATGGGAAAGGAATAGCATTGGTGCCTGTTAGTTTTGGGGCCCAAGTCAAGGTGCCTGACACTTTATGCCTTAAACAGTCCCAGTGCACCCTAAGGAACACCTGTTCCCATATGATCCTCCCTGAGGCCCAGCTGCTCTGTGGTTAGGCTGGCAGGATCATGGAATGAGAGACCTTCCCTGTCGCTACATCATCCCTGTGGAACATCCTTCCTAGTCCAGTCTCTGTTTGGCTCAGCAGCTGTTTCTGTTGTTGTGTTCTGTTGGGGGTTCTTCCCTCTGGTTTTATTATTGTTTTGTTGGATTTTACTTACCTTTTATACAACCTGCCCTGAGTTCTGTCTTGGGGAAAATCAGTGTGTGTGTGTAGACTATGTCGAGGTAAGCAAGAAAAATTCATTCCCTATTCCTCAGATTAAAATGTGAAACAAGGTAAAACATTTTGACTGCTTCTATTTATTATTTGTCAGTGGATTATTCTGGTTTGCTCCCACAAGTAATCACTGCAACAGGATAGAGTGATGGCCATTGATTTGGATGGGTTTAACTGTGGGCTAGACAAATTAATGGAGGACAGAGACATTAGTGGCTATTGTCCATGATGATTATGTGGCACCTCCATGTTCAGAGGCTGTCTCCTTCTGAATATCAGTGCTGGGGGCAGTGTAAATAAGGGGTAAGCCTTGACCTTAATACTCTGTTTACTGACCTTCCAGGAGCATCTGGTTAACCACTGTGTGAAACAAGATGCTGGAGTAGATGGACAGTCGCTTTGATCCATCATGGCTGCTCTAATGTGCTCACCATGGTGGTGGTGGAAAGTGCTGTCAAGTCACAGCTGACTTATGGGGACTCTGTAGGGTTTTCAGGGCAAGAGAGGTTCAGAGGTGGTTTGCCATTGCCTGCCTCTGCATCACGACCCTGGTATTCCTTGGAGGTCTCCCATCCAAATACTAGTCAGTGCCGATCCTGCTTAGCTTCCAAGATCTGATGAGATCAGGCTAGCCTGGACTATCCAGGTCACAACTAACGTACTCACTATGGGCTTCAATAAATCTCTCTTATAGTTGACTAGGAAGAAGGCTCGCTGTGGGAGTGAAGACAACGGGCACTAGGCTGGCCATTCAGGCATGGGCCGCTTGGCCTCAGCCCTCCCCCCGCCAGTGCCACCGGATCAAGGCTCCGCCGGGCCAAGCCATCCGAGCTCGTCCCGCCCCGTGGAACGGGTGCAAGTTTGGCTGCCTGGCCACGGGCCCCCATCTCCGTCCTCTCCCACCCTGACTCATTGAAGGCGCCCGGCCTCCCCCCCCCCAACGTGGTCGAGGCCCCGGCGGACCAAGCCGCCCGGCTTCATCCGTCCCCCCGCCCCGGTGGGCCAAGGCCCGCGACCCGGCCCCCCTGCTTACCGGAGGGCAGGAGAACCCACCTCCTCTTCCTTCGTGCCCGCTGCAGACCCCGACAGCGTGCCCTTCCTGGCTGCCTGGCTGGCTGGACCACGGTGGCAGCGTGAGGCTGCTCCAATCGCCCCATCCTGGCACCCTCCCGCTGCCGCCGCTGCCTCCACAGCCCGAGGCAAAGGCGCCCCTGCCTTGCTGGGTGCCCCGTCCCTCCTGTGAGGCTGCTTCTCCAGACTGGAGTGCCAAAAGCACTTCCCGGCCCCTTCCTGGCTCGGCTGTTTCGGCGGCCAGGCCAGGAGGGGGCCTCTGGGCAGCTTCTCCTGCTCGGCTGCCTCGCCGGGAGGGCAGAAAAACTAACGGGGAGGGCTGCAAAGGGCTCCCAGGCCCCTTCCCAGCTCGCTTGCCTCGGCGTGCAGGCGAGGAGGGGGTGGGGGCCTCTGGGCAGCTGCTCCCACTCACCTTCCTCGGAGGGCTTTCCCCACGGATCAGCCTCGGCGGCCGGTCAGGGAAAGGTGGCACAGAGGCCTCCAGAGGTCGTCTGCACCCACCCGTTGCACGGGGAGGTTGAGCAAGGCAGCCCAGGAAGGGGAGGGGTTCTCAACTGCCTCCCCTTCCAGTGGCCTGCTCAGGTTTCCCACAGCCGCGAGGAGGGCGAGAGGCAGGCGGCTCCGAGTGGGAAGAGGAGGTGGCTCCCAACCGCACCTCCCTCCACGGGCTTGCTCGGCTTCCCAGCTGCCAGAGCGTCCATCCCGCCCAGTGGCTCCCCACACACTGAGGATGAGAGGCTGGGCTGTGGCTCTGTGGGCGGGACCGAGCCAACACAACAACGGAAGCTAGCCAATGGCCAGGGACCCACCTGTGAGTGACAGCTGAGGCAGCCAACTGATTTTGGTGTGAATGGAATCTCTCCACCCCATAGGACAGAAGCCACCCCAAATCAGCTTTATAATATAAGGAGATATATAGGTTTGGTGCACCCCCAGAAGCTACTGTTAGGTGTATGGGTGGCTAAAGATGTAACTTCCTTATCAGTTGTACTTTAAGCGGGACTTGTTTCAAGCCAATTTGCTGCTACCGTATTTGCCCACTGTACTCATTTGACTCCCTAGATAACGTGTTTCTTTAGTTTTCTTCCTCATTCCACCAGCCTGGGTGGACTATTATACAAGAGGCTGCCTCCATGCTGAGCCAGCTACTCTGGATTCAGCTGAAAGTACTTTGTGCAACCAGCCTTGCTTTACGGGTTTTGACAGGATGCCCAAACTGGTTTACAAGGTTAACTGGGCATGAAGAGTGCGTTGAAGGTTGAGAAACTAGGGACAAGCCTACTGGCTCACGTGGGAGGTCCCACCGGTCCCATATCCTGCCTCCCACAGAGACCAGGTCCAAACGGTTAAGGAAGTTTCTTTAACCACAGACGATAGCAGCAGATGCACCCAGGATTCTAGTAAAAAGGGGGGCACGCACATAGAGATTATAGGATTGGTACTGGAATTTCAACCATTATCTCTCTATTGCTGCGGTACACCAAAGAAGAAAATGCCCCAGATTCTGATAAAACATTCACCCCAAAGAAGTGGTTAGGTGTGGAGTGCTGGGAATCATAGGAGGTTATTGAACAAACTGGATGTAATCCACAAGCTTTCAGAAGTCCTGAGAAATACTTCTTGCAAGACTAAAGAGAGAGAGAGAGGGAGGGAGGGAGGGAGAGATATGACAGCATGGTGGCTGCTAATTGCATATATACAACAAAACGTAATTGATCTGTGTGTGTGTGTGCATACAGATAAATAGCGAGGAAGAAACACATGGATATGGCAGTTAGATGAAAATCTGAAGTTAATTAAAGGTTTACGGTGCAGTCCTTGAGAGTAAATCCCTCTGACTTCATCCTCAGCAGGACAGTCCCCTCTGAACTCATGGACGTCAATGGACTTTGATGGTGTATAATTCTGTTTAGGATTGCAGTGCTAGTCAATTATTTAAGACTGAAGCAATAGTTATTACAACAAGAAAAAAATCGTGAAAGATGTGTAGAGAAGGAAGGAGATCAGGGTGTTTTCACGATTATCCTGTTGTAATATATTCTGCCTCATAAAACAAATAAATCATAACATCATAAAATAAAATAGCAGCAGAGTGCCCCATTTGCCCTTGTTCATTTGGTGACACTAGCAGAATGGCTCTAGTACATTATCCTGAGTCAGTTGCTGAGGATTCCGCTGTAATCTGTGAATTTGTCTTCGTTGATCCTGTCGCCACCTCTGCAGCTTCTAGTGGCAAGGGGTTTCATAGGCCAGCATTTCTCACCATGAGATTCCCGGCTTCTGGTCTGACATATAATCTTTCTCAAAATAGCCTTGAAATGTGGCCCTGTTCTGCACATTTGTCTGAGGAAAGAGGTTGTGGCATCCTTACGGTTGCTAGCCAGATAAATGCATTATTCACTACAGCTAATATTTTCTCTCTTGTTTTAGCATCTTCTGCAAATGCCTCTGGGAACTGGCGGAATCAGATTGCACTTTCTGATTACGATACGCTGTCTCACTCCTCTTACGCCAGCTCTTACGGGACTGTGTATGGCACCCATCCACTGCACAGCAGGTGAGACGCCGATCATAATAGACTTGCTGGTCTGCCCTTGCGCTCAAAATGCCGGAAGGGACAGCAGGTGGAGCAGCTGCCTCCTGGAGTCTCAGCCAGTCTCATTAGTGGGAATGGAGCTCAGGCAGGCCATGCCCTCGTGCTGCATTGACTCACTGAAGGCACCCTGCAGACCTTTACCTAGAGCAGGGATCGAGACTAAAATGGGACAGAAGCAGAAATCCTCCGATGTACTGAGAGTTTCTGCTGGTGAGGCAACGTAAGCCAGTTTATCCTACCATCCTGTTTCCTACAGCATTTAGCCAACTTTATCAGGCTTTCGTTTGCCTGTCCTGGATGTAGACAATCTAAAAACCAAACCTCTTCATTTAGGCCCCGATGCTCATAAAACGACATTGTTCTTACCAGTCTGCAACACCACACAGCCTTCCAGGACGCATGGTGTGACATCTTGTTCTATGATGTTAGACTTGTGCATTCTTGGAAAGTCTCCACTTGCTAGCATGTCTTTGCACAGCATGCTTTAGGCTTAGGCCATCAGCTTTTAGGCATTGAATGAAAACGCCAAACACTGGCTGCTTTTCATTTCGAAATCCAGATTTCCAGCCCGTGGTGATTTAAAGGTGGCCTAGGTTCTGCATCACTTTTAGCCCTCTCTCAGTAGGAATCGAGTGCAGCCACATTTCCAGAGGATGTATCATTGTGGCAGTTGTGACACATTGCCGAGGAAGGGAGACACACTCTTGCAGAGCCTGTGGTGACATAGGCAGAAAGCCAGGTTCCCATCCTTATCTATGGGCAGACTTGGTTGGGAAAGGCTGGATGGAACAGGGAGTTTCCAATTAATTGCAGTCCAGGAAGTATGACTTGCACATCAGTCACCAGTGTACCAAGCTGGTTCAGGTCTCACTTGCAACTCAGATGCATGATGTAGAAGTTGCAGAACTGTTCCACTGTGTGCTTGATGTAAATTACAAGCCAGTGTACACAGTCACCCAGGGTCTCCTTGAAGTTGCAAAAAATGGGATCCTGTTCAAATACTCTTACATTAACGGCAGCCACCTAAGGTGCTTATCTGTGAGGGATAGAGGAGGACATGAATTTCCACTCTACCACTCTCCAAAATAACATGTGATATGAAAACTCCACACAAAGACCTCACTGCCCGGCCTAAGCTACGCTAATTAAGCTATGCTAACTGGGCCTAGTTGGGAGTGCACTCAGAATGCTAGCTCTTTCCACTGATAGATGGAAATCCCACCAATATACAAGGGGATTTTGGGCCAGGTAGATCATCATTTTCGGCGGGCTGTGCAGCAGCAGATCTGGGACTAGTACAGTATGCACCCAAGTCACAGCTTATGCCAAAACAACTTGTGGTAGCAGATGCTTGATTGAGAGAGACTGGCATGCCGGAATGCCCCATCACAATATAATAAAAAATAAGTCTTTCAGGCAAGATGGATGTGTGAACGGCACCTTTCAGGATCCATATTCATTAAATGTCTATTTTCCCATGAGAATTGACTTTGAGGGTGCCTAGGGCTTTCACTTAACTGGGAGAATGGGGTGGGAGATGCAACAGAGAAACTTCCCTTATGGGGGCCCCTTCCTCCTCCTTAGTGGTCGTCATTTCCCTGCAGTTTTCTCTTGTTCTCCTGATTCTGCCTAGCATGTCACTCCAGTGCCACTCAAAAATAGTTTCCCCCCCCTTCGTGGGCTTTTTGCTTCTGCTTCCTGTTTAGCGTCTGCTCCCTCCCTTCATCCTCTAACTCCACCTGTTGTCCATCAGAACAAAGGCCCTCTGTCCAGGGACAGATTGTGCCTGCAGGAATGAGATCATGTTCAAACACCCCTACGCTAGCTGCAGCCAGATAACGGTGCCGTCCTAAGCAAAGATATACCCTCCTAAGCCCATTTCCTTCAATGGGACGTAGAAGAGTATAACTCTGTTTAGGATTGCCCTGTAAGCATCGAAAGTACCTGTAATACTGAAATGTGCATGCTTGGTTTTTTGGGTTTTTTTAATGGGCCGACTGCAGTCTTATTGTTGCTTGGGCTGTCTTGTGTGAAGGTCCACTAGAGGGGAGGGGTCATGGCTCAGTGTGGAGAACCTGCTTGGCAGACAGACAGTCCCACGTTCCATCTCTTGAGGCTGCAGCTAAAAGGATCAGTTCGTAGGTGACGTGAAAGACTTCAGCTTGAGGCCCTGGAGAGCCACTGCTAGTCAGAGTAGACAACAGTGACCCCGATAGACCAGTGGTCTGATACAGTATAAGGCAGCTTCATGTGTTGGAGTTACCTAGTGAAGTCTTAGCATACATTTAGTCCTCCAGACTGTCTCTTTACAAGGGATTTTAACTGATTTTTAACTAAACCTCTAAAAAAAATGGGTTTTTCTATATGCAGTGGTTTAGAGCTGTATCGCAACAGTGATTAATTAACTTTTTGAGTTTCTTCACAGGGTTTAGCATGCTTAGGTGCACTGTCATTAGTTCAGTAGCTCTTCCCCAAGGTTAGAATCATAGAGTTGGAAGGGATCTCCAGGGTCATCTAGTCCAACCCCCCGCACAATGCAGGAAATTCACAAATACCTCCCCCCCACACCCCTGGTGACCACTGTTCCATGCCCAGAAAAAACAAAAAACCTCCAGGATCTCCAGCCAAACTGGCCTGGAGAACAATTGCTTCCTGACCCCAATGTAGTGATCAGCATTTCCCTGGGCGTGTAAGAAGGGTCACGAGAACTAAGCACTGATGGAACCCTTCCTGCCTTCCCTTCTCGTAATCTTCCTAAGTTCACACAATCAGCATTGCTGTCAGATGGCCATCTAGCCTGTGTTTGAAAACCTCCAAAGAAGGAGAGCCCACCACCCAACAATCTGTTGACTGTTTTTCTTTTTAAACCTGTGTGTCTCCTCTTCTAACTCTTCCAAATGGAATAGAAGAGAAGTCCAAATAAACACACTGCATATGTCATTCATGGATATTATGTTACAAACAACATTATAAATGTCCTGTTGGGGGGGGGGGGAACCCACACAAGCTTTGTCTGTGATCCAAACCCGTATTTAGTGTGGCTGTTATTATGTGGCTAAGACCTGAACTTTCTGGGTCTTAATTACCAGGGACAGATTTAGATTCCAATGACGTTCCCGCATAATGACGACTCTCTCCGTGGCGCACATCCCATTGGTTCCAGTTGCTTTTGAGGATAGAGCCGGACTGCGAGAGAGTCTGTGGCACAGCATCTGGAATCTCGGTTTGCCGTGCACGTCACTCAGGACCGCTTCTTTTGTCTAGCAGGATGTATGCAGAGACGAGCCAGCTGAGCGGCAGCCACCGGCATCTGCTGGAAGGGGACTTGCAAGGCAGCGAACAGAGACTGTTCTGGCACGAGGACTCAAAGCCCGGGACTTTAGTGTGAATCCGCCCTCTGCTCCAGTGACCATGTGTGCCTTGCGCCGTATGCTGTTCCCACAAACAAATGAGCTTCCCGGTGCAAACTCTCCCAGTGCAAACTCCAAAAAAAGGAGGACCTCGGTGGGAGGATGAAGTGTCCAGTGAGACAAAGCTACACCATCTCTTACCCATGCAAGCACAGCTATGTGAATCCAGGTAGCCCAAACGAGGAAGGGCTGGCTCCACGGTTTGGTTTCAAATCTCCTCCCAAACACAACCTCTGGCGGAAGTATTTTTGTTTCAGAAAGCACTCTTGAGCAGATGGGAAGCTGTCGAAGGTGCTGACTTCCACAAAATGTGAAAAGGAGATTTCTTCTTGGAAAGGCAAGCTTTCTTTTTAGGAGCACAGTTCAGATCGTCAAGATGGCGAAGTCCCTTCTGCCTGTAGCATCTGCTGATCGAGAAGACAACTTTTTGTGGTCTATTGAAGGACAACGTGAGCCCGTGGAGGGAGCCAGAGACTGACTCTTTGCATTGCAGTGATTACTTGAAGGACGTTTGGGTTTTTAAAACAGTATTTTGTATGAGGAAAAGGGTGGGGTGGGGGGGTTTATTATGTGTTGTCCTGGATGTCTTTTCCTGTTCTCAGCACCATAGGAAAAAGGAAACAACAGTTGCATTTTGTAGTATACTGCATGAGAACTAAGCCTGTGGGGTGGGTGTTTTCCAGGAAGCAGGAGCAGGACAGATACAAACTGCTTCCCTGATCGAATATAATGTGCACTTCCGCCAGGATACATCTTCATTTATGCAAAGATGCATGCAGGTTTCAATGCAGAGAATGCACAGAGAAACACTAGGTGTGTCATAAGAAACAGCAGATTTGCTACGGCATGTGGAAAAAGTGACCAATGCGTTGAACAATATTATTACGGTGGCCAGTATTTTTTCCCCCTAGAAACGGATGCAAATACATTAAATTGTAACACCATAGTGGTGCCTTAAAAGCAAAGGGCATTAAAAAAGAATGGTTATCTGAATAGCAGAAGAACTCTTGGCAGTGCAATCCTCAACAGACCGTCGCCCATCTAAGCCTGTGGACTTCAGTGGCTTTATTAGGGTGGTAACTCTGCTTTGAATTGCACTGTTGAGTATTCGCCCCAAACCAGGAGAGGGCTGCAAACTCATTGCTGTTCTGCACAAGTTTCCCCCAACTTCAGTGTCAGATGAATTTTGATCAGCTGTCAGCTAAGGGAGGGATTGGGGGGCAGGGCACACAAAGACCTCCCGGAATGAGTTCAGTCCAGGCTAGAGCCTGAACTGGAACTGAGAGCAGACATTTGTGCATCACCTCCTGGGTGGGTGGTTCAGGAGCTGGTGGTGTCCCCCCCCCTCGAGCAGCCTTTTTTGCTGCTTTGCCGGGGAGTCCAGATGTGGAGGCCTGTTTCCACATGTGGATTGACTTCTATAGATCAGGGCACTCCTGACTGAGTAGTAGATTAACGTTTTACAAAATAATTGACTATTGTATTGTGGGGGGGGAATCAGCTGACTATGGTTTTGTGTGCGGGGGGGGGACAGCTGTAGGTTTTATCTAAGAGGAATAAGCCTACCTCATATCATCGACTTGTAGGAACAAATTAACAACATAATTTAGTGTAATTTTGCAAAATGTACAGATTTCCTCTTTTCGTTCTCAGACATACTGTGTGCTTCAGGATTCCATACAATGGTGCTTTGGGGGGGGATCTTTCTTTTTTAAACGAACATGGGATGGATCACTCCTTGTTCATATTGTGAATAGAAAAGTTTCTGAAGATAAGTTTTTGGACCTTTTTTTTACTGATACTCCAAAGCATGTAAAAAATAAGTTTATCTATATATAGATATATATACAGAGAGAGACTGAATTTGTTAAGCTGGTCCTTAGTCATTTGTATGATTAGAAATAAAGTTTGGAATAAACATGGGGAAATAAAACAAAAAAAATAATTTATTTCTTTTGTGCATATTTATATAGGCTTTTTAGAAATAAGAAAATCTTTTTTGCTTATTCTTTTACTGCACCTGACTTTTTAATGGCCTATGATTTTATATAGGTCAATAAACTTAAAAGTATCCCATTAAACACGTCCACTATTCTCTTTTTTTAAAATATATATTTGTTGGTTTGTTTTTGGTTTTTGTCCCATGCTATCCCAAAGCCGGTCACAGCACAACAACAAAGCATCATGATCCAGTCAAAGTTAAGCACATCCAAGGCCTATTAAATTCCATGGGAGAATTAACTATCTGCTTAGCTCTTTCTCATGAAGTCAACAGAATTTTTAAAAGCACTTAACTTCCGCAAGAGCACTTCCATGCTCTAAGAAATTAAAAAATGGGTCGAATCCTGCCTGCTTTTCCACTCATCTTGGTCTGCCCTCCAGTCTTGAGGCAGCTGCACTGGTTGCCAATTTGTTTCTGGATTTGGTTCCAGGTGCTGGTTATAACCTTTAAAGCACCTAAATGACTGCCTCTCCTGATATAGCCCCCCGCACTGCTTGCGCTCACTTCGTGCCATTTTTTGACAGTGCCTGCTCCTTAGAAAGTCCGTCTTGTTTCCACCAGGGCGAGGGCCTTTTCCATCATAGCCCCGTCCTGGTGGAATGTTTTATCAGAGGAGACATGTACCCTGCGGAATCTGTCCAAGGCTCCACGGGGCATGCCAGATAGAATTGTTCTGGCAGGCCTTTAGCGAATCCTCTTCTTTTCAGCAGTTATTGTTTATTATTTATTTATTGACAGATTTATACCCTGCCCTCCCAGCAGAGGCCGGCTCAGGGCGGCTTACATCTATATATATAAAAGAAAGTCCCCTCACCGTAAAATCAACGCCCAGGCCAAAACGCTGGACCTAGAGACACCAAATTCGGGGAGAGCGCTCCTACCATGGCATAGATGCTCACTAAGAAGGGATTTTAAGAAATTTGACCCCCTAAGTGGATCAAAAGGGGTAAAATGTGCAAGTCCTGCATGTGCCTTACAGAAATTCAACAACAGAAGCTTCCCTTCCCCCCCCCCCCCCCACACACACTCTGGTCAGCTGCAGAGCTCAGTGTTCTGAGGTAAAAAAAAGTTACAGAGGACTACAGAGAGCTAATGACAGTTGAGGAAATCAGGAGTGGCCAACCGCCTGTGAGGAGAAGCAAAGTTACTGGCCCAGCCTCCCTATGGCTTCAAACATGCACCCCCCTCCTACACCTGACAGTCAGTTGTCTGTCAGGTGCAGCACTGGTTGCAGGGTGCTTAAAGCCACAAGGGAGCCTGCCCCAGCAGTAATACCTTAGTGATCCTGCCAGACCCACCTCCACAGTGGCTTCTAATACTCCTCTCCCTCCTACACTGGACAGGCAACTGCCTGTCAGGTGTAGGAGAGGAGGTGGGATGCTTACAGCCGCCGGGGAGGTTTACTCAGCAGGATTGCCTTAGCCCTGCTGCTGGCCCAGCCTCTCTGATGGCATCCAACACACTCCCCCACCTCCAACACCTAACAGGCAGTTGTCTGTCAGGTGCAGCAGCAGTTGCAGGGTGCTTAAAGCCACGAGGGAGCCTGCCCCAGCAGTAATGCCTTAGTGATCCTGCCAGACCCACCTCCACAGTGGCTTCTAATACTCCTCTCCCTCCTACACTGGACAGGCAGCTGCCTGTCACATGTAGGAAAGGAGGCGGGATGCTTACAGCCGCCAGGGAGGTTTGCTCAGCAAGATTGCCTTAGCCCTGCTGCTGACCCAGCCTTCCTGGTGCCTTTAAACATAAGCCCCCCAACACCAGACAGACAGGTGTCTGTCAGGTGCAGGAGCAGGACCAGGGTACTTTAATCCATCAGGGATGCTGCCCCAGCAGGATTACCTTAGCGATGCTGCTGGCCCAGCCTCTCTGATGGCTTCCAACACACTCCCCCCACCTCCTACACCTAACAGGTGGTTGTCTGTCAGGTGCAGCAGCAGTTGCAGGGTGTTTAAAGCCACGAGGGAGCCCACCCCAGCAGTCTACAGAGAGGTCCTTCAGTAGAGAGGAAAAAAGTACGTATGTCTCACTTCATTTTTTACACTACAATCTTCTTCACTAGAATTCTTACAACAAATGTTACATTTCAAACTTTACATCATCAGTATTATAACTGGATTTATGGAAGTTAAATACTGTAGCAAAGCATGGGCATCAGGCTAGTAAAAGGATAAAACACACATGTAAACAATTTAAATAGTCCTAAAACCATATAAAACATTTCAACATTTAAAAGGTGCTAACAATTAATGACGCTAATAGGTTATTACATTATGGCAGTCGACCTTATTGCTCTGCCAGATGTTTCTCTTTGGAATATTGCTAGGTACCAGAAGAATATCAGATTTTAACTGTTTTGATGATGAACCTTATGGTTCTGTTGTATGCCTTTTAAAATGTTGTGAGCCACCCTGAGCCCCGCATTGCGGGAGAAGGGTGGGGTATAAATCTCAAAAATAAAAATAAACCCTACCTAATTCTACTTCTTTAGCACAGCCCACATTTCTTTTGTCCTTGCAGGTCCCATGATCTCCAGTGTAGCATTTTTTGGTGATCAAAGAGAAACTCTTCTCACTTTCAACAGCTGAAAAGCAGGCTAGATCCAACCCATTGGCTAAATCATTAACGTATTCCATACAAAATGAACACTGTCCTTGTTCTCCCATATAAAACAGTAGTAGCCTATCCTCTTTGACCCCTTTTCTCTGTTCTGTTCCCATAGACAAAGATTCATGCTCTCTGTCTGCAACACACCACCCACCTGAGGAGTAACTGTATTGGGCACAGCCCAGCATACTGTGTAGGAGACAATGTGAATCCAGCAGTACAAGAACAACTGCATACCTGTATTTTAATGTTATTGTTTACATATTTCTATGTGCGTGCTTTCCCAAGTATCTCTATTTACTACGGACTATATCTGCTTTCTTGATCCCGTCCCTGGTAAATCACTGCCCTATTTCTCTCTTTCAAGGATGCCTTGCTAAAATTTATTTAGTGTAAGTTACTAAGGTTTGTTTAAAATAGTTATATCCTATGTATCTTCCATGACAAAATGGGAACCAAAGCAGGCAATAATACTGCCAAAACAATTCTTTAAAAACACACAGTTACCACAAGTCTTGATGGCAATGTCCAGTTGAGGAAAATGCCTCTGTTCCTGCTAATCCTGCTTGAAAAGGACCATATATTAAGACTTGGATCCGCTGGAACATTTCTGTGGATGGAAGAGGATCTATAGGAGCAGCCCTGGAACTACATCCAAGTCAGGAAAGTCACACTCCAACGGGCAGAAATCCATCCACAGAAATGCTCCATGGACTCAGGCCTTCCGTGGATCCACAGGTGTGGTATTTTGGGGCTGCAGCACAGTCAAGAAAGCCACACTCCTCCGCCGGCAGAAATTCATCCACAGAAATGCTCAGGTGGATCCAAGCCTAAGAGCCAAATGCCAAGAGCCCTTTCTTTCTCAGCCAGCCCAGGTTCCCAAATTCAACTGCCCCCTTCCCCATGTCTCTATAAAGTAAAACTCAAGAAACAGGCAAACAGTGTAAATGAATGAAGCGGGCAGAGAGGAGAGCCTGTAACTCTGTTAAAAGGAAGCTGGGGCAGTAATCCTTGCTTCAGAACTGAGTTGTTACAAGTTCTTTCGCCTCTGAAATGTTGGAAGGCATGCACAGGATGGCTGCGCATAGTATGCATACTAAGCAATGTGTATCTGAAAAAGCGGCAATCTATGCACACAGCCCTTCTGCTCTTGTGCTATGGGATTCTAGAAGAGGAGGAGGAGGAGGAGATTGGATTTATACCCCGCCCTTCACTACCGAAAGGAGTCTCAAGGTGGCTTACAAACTCCTCCCCACAACAGACACCCTGTGAGGTAGGTGGGGCTGAGAGAGTTTTGACAGAAACGGCTCTTTTTCAAGAACAGCTCTGACAGAACTGTGGCTTGCCCAAGGTCATCCAGCAGGTGCAAGTGGAGGAGAGGGGAATCAAACCCGGTTCTCCCAGATTACATTCCGTGCACTTAACCACTACACCAAACTGGCTCTACTGGGGAAACTGAGGCTGTCATTTTTAAAATGTTGCTTCCCCGAGCCAACACTCTTACTTTTAATCAACAACAACAAAAGTGGAAGCCAGAAGGAAAATGCAGATCGGCAGTTCCAATTGCCACCATACCCTGCTCTTCAGTAGAGGTGTGGTTATTCTAATAACTTCGAAACTAACTGAGCCTGGGTTGTGTTTCACTGTCATTTGATCAATATTTGTTATTTCCCTTTGATGATCAAATGTTTATCAGGGTAGTCATGAAGATAAAATGGAAGGGAGTGGAGTGAGCTGCTTTGGGTCCCCCTTGTGGAGGAAGGTGGGCTGTAAACGAAATAATAAATATAGCTGAAGATGGGAGGGGAGAGATACAAGGTAGATTGGTGGGTGGGTTGGTGGGAAGGAGATAAGGAAGCAGAGAAATTCTTCTTTTCTGTTCTCTGTCATATATGGCAGGCATTTCAGCATCCTAAAACACTCAAATATAGGTTGCTAAGCATAGGCTATTGATTAATCGTTGGCATGGCGGTATAAGGGTTCTGTGTAAAGCCAAGAGACATTTTCCCATTGTAATCCAGCCTGGCAGTCAGTCTCAATATGTCATCCCCCTCAATGCGCCCATTGATTTTCCTCCTTCCCTCAGTGGCAACACAGCAGGATTCCTCCTAAACAAAAGAAACAAGCATGGCTGTCCAAAGCCTCTTTATGCGTGCACGCACACATTGCCTTCATAAACAACGGGAACACTGTGAAGAAAACCCTTCCACAACTTGTACACAGGCTCGTAACATTTGAATGGAACAGGTCGGACAGCTTCCTGATGCTCCTAACCATCTCTTAGTTTTATTGTAGTGGCCGCTCTGCTTTTGTTTTGTTTCTGTGCATCAGGATCTGGGGTGAGTGAAACCAGGTTGGGAGGGGGAGGGAGGGGACAGTGACCCTGAGAAAAGGTGTCATATGCACTGAGCAGACGACTGGAGTTTACTTCAGAGGTTCCAAAGAAGACATTTTGCCAAAACAGTCATACTAGCTGGCTCAGTGAACTCTCTGCCATAAAATATTTAAAAACCTGCACAAAGGCCAGCTGAATTCTCTAACCTACATTACATATTTGCACAATAAGCCAGTTTTTGATTTTTTAAAAAAAAATGTATATAGTTTAGTGTGCTCTACCAGCAATTAGTTTAAAGACCACTCGTAGATGCAAGACAGATGGAGAGAAAAGTTTTCTTCAGACAATACATAACTAACATGTGGAACTCACTGCTACAGACCATGGTAATGGTCATTCTCTCCAATAGGTTTAAAGGGGGGGTTAGACAACTTCTTGAAGGTTGTGGTCATCGTTGGTTAATCGTGAAATGGGACATGTTCAAAGCAGTATACTTATGCCAGTTGCTGAGGGGCAATAAGAGAGGAAGGCTTCAGCCTCTGTGCTCCTGCTATAAGCCTTCCAAGGCAGCAACTATAGTAAACAAGATCCACCAGGACTCCTCGTATTTCATTCAAAATATTTCTGTGCCTCATTTCTACCCTGTTGAGGGTCCCCAAGGTGGCAAACATTAAAACAGAGCAATAAAATATTTCAGACATTAAAAAGCATTTAAAATACAGATACATGAAATACTTTTTTAAAAAGAAAACATGATGTAAACACATAAAGAAACAGACAGGGAGGAAGGCTAATAAGAGTTAGTGAGGGAACTCCAAACAGAACAAAAAGTCTACACTCAATGCTGAAAAATGATAGAGAGATGAATCTCCCTAGGGAGGGAGTTCCAGAATTCTGGTGCCATGACCGAGAAGGCCCTTGTTCGGGCTGCCACCTGGCTAGCCTCAGAGGGAGGGGACACCTGTAGCAGGGCCTCCAAGGATGACATTAGCTAGGTAGGTTCGTATGGGAGTAGGTGGCCCTTCTCATAGCACTGGAGTCCCACGCCATCTGCTGCAAATCCTACCAAGTCTCCCCTCCAAGGTTATAAAATTTGCTCACATATTTTCCAATTAATTTTTCCATCTCAATTATTATATGGTCAATATAAGAACATAAGAGACGCCAATGTTGGATCAGGCCAAAGGCCCATCCAGTCCAACACTGTCACACAGTGGCCAAAAATACCAGGTGCCATCAGGAGGTCCACCAGTGGGGCCAGGACACTAGAAGCCTTCCCACTGTTGACCCCCCCCCCCCACAAGCACCAAGAAGACAGAGCATCACTTGCCCCAGAGCCCCTATCCATACCTTGTGGCTAATAGCCACTGATGGACCTCTGCTCCATATGCTTATCTAATTCCCTCTTGAAGCCTCCATGCTTGTAGCCGCCACCACTTCCTGTGGCAGATATAGTAATAGGCCTTATTCTGATAGGATGTGCTCGTGTCCATTGAGACAGATAGGCACACTGGAACACTGTCTTTTAGAATATAGCCTGTTCACACATATAAGGAAGAAATTTATTTCTCCTTGTTTGCAAGGAGTTGTTGATGCACCCTCCTGCAACAAATTTAAATTTCTGCTGTCTGGGTCAGATCCTAATGTATCCTTTTCAGATGCAAAATTTTTTTCCAGGGTAATGATACATAGAAAATGATTAAGTGATTTTATCTCAGGGGATTTTATTGTGATTCAGCTCGTGGTCTTTAGGCTTATGGTGACTCCGTGGGGTTTCCAGGCAAGAGACATTCAGAGGTGGCTTGCCATTGCCTGCCTTTGTGTAGCAGCCCTGGAGTTCTTCGATGGTCTCCCATGCAAGTACTCACCAGGGCCAACCCTACTTAGCTTCTGAGATCTGTCAAGAGCAGGCCAGCCTGGACCATCTCAGTCAGGGCATCATCAACACGGTTTTTGGTTTTTTTTAGTAGTTTTGGCCTCTAGAACTAGTGCAGTGTGGATCCAGTTTGTGACTCAGCACGCTGCCAAAACCTTCCCAAGAAGCGCATTGAAGGAGGAAGTGATGAGTTGAATCAGAGCATGTGTTAAAACCAGGTTTGTGTGCTCGTATCTGCTGCTATTCTTTGGGTCAAGCCAAATGGATTTCGACATGCAAAATGGAGGCTTTTAAAAAAAACTCATCACCCATAAATCTGATGGAAAATTTTAATTTGAACCTGAATAATAGCAATTGGTAAAATCCCAAGAATGAAAGCAATATTTGTTTATGCAGGTAACTTGGGGAAACATTTTCTTGGCCCATTTAAACTAGTCTAACCATCTCCTGTTTCTGTCATTTCATAAGAAGGGGGCTGAAGCAGGGGAAAGGCCTTCCAGATGACCAAAGATCCACCTAATGGAGTTACCAATTTTCAGAGATGGACAATTGACAGGACTGAGTAGTTTTTTCTGGCATTTTATTTCTGATGCTTAGAACATTTTTTTTCTAATGTGACCTGGAAATTAGCCAAAGGGCAATTCCGGAAACCCAGATTGGTAATGGAAGATGTACAACCTGCTGATTTTCCAATAATCGTAAGAACCCCCTTTACTTTGGTTCATTGAGACGTGTTCAAGTGGCTTCCCCATTCACAGGCATGTCCTTCAGCAGGCTTCCCTTGATGCTCCATTCATTCTTCCAGTTTATCAATTGTGAATGTGTTTTTTTTTAAAAAAAAATAATACATTATTATGATTTTCATTTTCTTGATTGAAGGAACCATGGAACCAGTTTTCCAGTTGAAGGACAGGACACACGAACATCTAAATTAAATAAATAAGTAGGAATTCAAAGTCAGAAGTGAATTGGGCTCCTGTCAAAATGTCAAAGGCAACAGGAGAGAGTGAGAGAGAGAGGCAGGGAAGATCTGGGCTTGCCCTCACTGGTTTGGCAAGTTCTTCCGGCTTGGCTGCTACCTCTAATAGCAGAATAAAAATGCCAGTAACGTCGATACTGAGGTAGTTGGTGTGGCAAGCGCACTGCCCAGCCAAACAACAGCTCCCCAGCAAGCTAATGTCATTACTGTCTAACGACCTGGGAGAAGTAGGGCACACCTCGGGGTGCTGACGTCTAACAAAGCCTGGCCGCTTCTCCTCCCTTTCTCTGAGCAAAGCTCAATAAAGAGGCAGAGAAATAAACAAGAGAGCCGGCAAGCCCCACATTGGCAAGCCCCATTGATATGGCGGTCTGTTGCGGTCTGTCACGGGCAGTGGCTAGAAAGGTTCTCTGGTATGGGTCTCCTTGGGAGGGCCCCAGAGCAACCACCCTACTCACTGATTCAGTACTTTCCAGTAGGTTACCCTTTATACACGATGACCCAGGCAGAGTTTTATTAAAGAGATGTAACAATAACTGTGCTTCAAAAACATAGAAAAAATAGCACAGTAAAAGTAGGTAAACCAGCAAAATAATAAATCCTAACATGTCTGACTCTACAGTTCCAGCCTTCTCTAGGTACCTGTTCTCAGACTGACTCACCCCCTTCTGGGATGAGGGATCCCTCTTCTGCAGCTGCTTCACCAGCCCCACTACCTGAGAGAGAACACCTTCCCAGTTTGGGCAAGGCCTTTTCCCCTCCCAAATTAACCAATCACAGGGTCCAGGCTTTTTAAAATGCTGCTTGTGTCAGAGAGTCAGGGAGTTCATGAGTTAATCTTCCCTGGAGAGAAGAGCTTATGTGATTGGCTGCTCTACTCTCTGATTGGCCAACATCAGCTGAGAGAGGAAATAAAACAGCTGATCTGGAGGGAAAAGAGGTCTTTTGTCATTTGGTCTTTTGCCTTTTGGTCATTGTTTGAAATCTAATATCTGAATCAGTAGCCAAAGGATCTGGCTTCTGAGGGAAGTGACATTTGGGAGTCAATGTTTTCTGATAGGCAATAGTCAGAAAAGGAGTTCTACAGTGAGAAGAGAAGCCACATTGTCATATATATATTAAAACTGCTCTGAGGAAGAATTTAGATTCTAAGTCAGGAAAGCTACAGAACAGTCTTACACAGAGAAAGCATACTGGGAAAGGATTTGGCAGAAGGTCTGGATAGTTAGAGTGAGCTCCCATATAAGCCAAATAGTAAAATAAGTTACTGCTTTTCAGGGACAAGGAAAATAACTTCCTGCCAGTGAAAGGGGTTGGGAAGAGAACTCTGGCCTGTGATAAAAGGGAGAAGCTTAGACACCTCAGGAGTCACTGAAAAGCTGTAATAACCAGAGGAAAACCTAGAACGCTGATGGAAGAAATCTAGAAACTTTAAGCAAATGCTGTCATCCAGAAGAAACTTCAATAAGAACTTTGTTAGTGCTGAACTGTACTAATGAAAGTACCTCTCAAAGAAAGAACAATAAAACCTTGAAACAAAACTACAAATACACTCTCTTCAATATTCTAAGAATCCAACTTTGTATATATATTAAGAAGTTTTTACCTCAGCAATCTCAAAACCTTGACTGGTCCTTTTATAGCTATATTCCCTGCCTGTTTAAATATATATATATATATATATATTGTTTTTGAAAGTTAATTTTTCTCAAGTGCCATTTACCAAAGAGAAGATATAAACGCTACTGTAGGGCAATTGAGTCACTGCAGGGAAACTGAAGATTTGGTGGGGAAAATCTGCTAGACAGTTGGGGAGATACAGGGGTCCATCATAACAGGTTTCTCCAAGCGTACAAGGATCTCCCTAGGAAACATGCACAAGGGAATACAACACACACAAAAAGGACTTCTAAATTTTTCACCTAAATTTGCCTCCCTGCAGTTCAAGATTAGTTGCATATTGTGCAATTTTCCTAGACAGGGTGAACACAATCAATAATTTGCAAGGGACACAGGTCAATGGCAGAGCATCTGTTTGGCATGCAAAAGGTCCCATGTTCTATCCCTGGCATCTCCAGTTAAAAGGGTCAGGTGAAAGCTCTTAGCAGGCCCATAAGCCAGGAAATTTTCAGTGGGGGGACACATTGAGGGCACAATGCTGCCTACGTCATGTGCCTACATAACTAGCAGTGCAGGCTAGCTTGGGGCTGGCACTTAAAGAGACTGGTTCTCTTTAAGTGCCTGCTCCAAGCCCTGCAGCGAGTAAAAGGAAGGGTATTTAAAGAGACATAAGAGGTTAAGATCCTCCCATCTTGCTGAAATTTGCTGTAAATTGTTATATTTGATTGTAATTTATGGTTTTAAACTATATGTTATTGTTTTAAATTATATGCTTTTGTTTTAAACTATATGTTATTGTTTTAACCTGGCACTCTGTGCCCATGTTAGCCGCCCTGAGCCTTCGGGATAGGGCGGGATATAAATGTAAATATAAATAAATAAAAAATTAAATACAGGCACATGCCACCACTGCGGCACGAATCAGGGAGAGAAGGGGAGGTATTTAAAGTACCTCCCCATCCCTCCCTGACTTGCACTACAGCAGCGGCACACACCTGTATTTAAAGAGACATATGGCACTAGGGGGGTCAACTATCCCAGAGGCACCCACTAGAATGTGGAGTGCCTCAAGAGGCTGTGTTGTCCCCGATGCTCTTTAACATCTATATGCACCCCCTTGCCCAGATTGCCCGGAGGCAAAGGCTGGGTTGTCACCAGTACGCGGATGACACCCAGCTCTATCTGTTGTTGGGTGATCGATCTGCCTCCAAACTGGAAGTTCTAGACTGGGTGTTACAAGCTGTGGCAGATTGGCTTAGGCTGAGCTGGCTGAAGCTGAATCTGACGAAGATGAAGGTCCTGTGCCTGAACCGGGAGGGCGCGGGGGCAGTGATCCCACTTCCAACCTTCGATGGGGTGGCCTTTGGTGCCAGCGCTGGAGGTTAGGAGTTTGGGAGTGCTCCTGGATGCTTTCTTAACAATGGCGGCCCAGGTAGCAGCCACTGCCAAATCGGCCTTTTATCATCTTTAACTGATCTGGCAGTTGGTTCCCTTCCTCAAACACAATGACTTGGCAACAGTGATCCATGCAATGGCCACCTCGAGACTGGACTACTGTAATGCTTTCTACATGGGGCTGCCCTTGTCTCAAATTTGGAAGCTGCAGCTGGTGCAAAATGCTGCGGCCAGACTGATGATGAGACTCCCAGTTTGGGAGCACATCCAGCCTGTGCTCAAGGCACTGCACTGGCTGCCGATAGCATACCGAAATTGTTTCAAGATGCTGGTCCTTACCTTTAAAGCCCTTTATGGTCAGGGGTGTACATATCTGAGGGACCGCCTTTCCCCACATAATCCCCAGAGAGCACTGCATTCAGGGACCCAGAACCCATTGGCCCTCCCGAGTCTTACAGAGGCCAGGTTGTCAACAACCAGGGCCAGGGCTTTCTCGGTGGCGGCTCCACTCTGGTGGAATGAACTCCCCCTTACAGTTCCGCAGGGCCTGTAAAACGGAGCTCTTCCGCCAGGCTTTTGGAGCCGCCGCCACCATTGAGCATCATTAACAACTTGTTGCTGAAGGAGAGGAAGCCCTGTTGTCTTTGGAACCCAAAACATCCGCCTGTGCCAGCTGCCTGGAAGATGCCTGGAGCAGACTCAGGAACCAGTTATGAGAATAAAGAACTAATATAGACGCCACCGTCGATTCGGCAACAACAGTATTAGCACTTTTGTATTATTGCTAACTGGTTTTAGCATCGTTTTAAATGTTTTAATTGTTTTATTATGATGTGCTGATTTTATGTAAGCTGCCCTGCTGCCAGCCTGAATTGATAATACTGACCTTGGTGGACCAGGAGTCTGATTCACTATAAGGCAGTTTCATACGTATGAATCTTCCAAGTTTATGAAACCGGTCCAAATATTTCCCCTTAAGCTTTTTCCAAGGATAAGCATATGCAGATCCTTCAGCCTCTCCACCTCGGGTTTGTTTTGTACACACTTTATCTAAATTCTGCATTAGGCAGGATTGTCCATCCACTAGCAGCTGTCGGTAGCTCTGTTTGTGCAGTCGA